>NW_027419745.1:0-40737 GCF_009905375.1 Apium graveolens | reverse complement strand
GGAATCATTCGAAACCGATTTCATTCGTTTCACTCCGATTCACTCCGCACGACCCCGAAGGACTCGAATGCATTTCATAAATCCTAGGGACAATTATGAAAAGAAATCGAAAAATGGCCCCTCAATTTTTGCTCCAGACCCGTGTACTACCCCCTACGAGGATTATTCAGAAACCGAGTTCCATTCGTTTCAGCTCCGATTTACTCCCGGAGGACCCCGAATGGACGTGAATGCAATTTCATAAATCCATAGGGACAAATTATGAAAAGAATCAAAAACAGGTCGCCTTAATTTTTGCTCAAAACTCATGTACTACCCCCACGAGGATTATTCGGAACCGAGTTCATTCGTTTCAGCTCCGATTCACTTCCGCACGACCCCGAATGGACTCGAATGCAATTTCATAAATCCATAGGGACAAATTATGAAAGAAATCGAAAAAACGGCCGCCTCAATTTTTGCTCCAGACCTCGTGTACTACCCCCTACGAGGATTATTCGGAAATCGAGTTCCATTCTTTTCAGCTCCGATTACTCCCGGACGACCCCGAATGGACGCGAATGCAATTTCATAAATCCATAGGGACAAATTATGAAAAGAAATTGAAAAAGCGCGCCTCAATTTTGCTCCAGACCTCGTGTACTACCCCCTACGAGGATTATTCGGAAACCGAGTTCCATTCGTTTCAGCTCCGATTCACTCCCGGACGACCCCGAATGGACGCGAATGCAATTTCATAAATCCATAGGGACAAATTATGAAAAAAAAAAATGGGCCGCCTCAATTTTTGCTCCAACCTCGTGTACTACCCCCTACGAGGATTATTCGGAAACCGAGTTCCATTCGTTTCAGCTCCGATTCACTCCCGGACGACCCCGAATGGACGCGAATGCAATTTCATAAATCCATAGGGACAAATTATGAAAAGAAATCGAAAAAACGGTCCCTCAATTTTTGCTCCAGACCTCGTGTACTACCCCCTACGAGATTATTCGGAAACCGAGTTCCATTCGTTTCAGCTCCGATTCACTCCGGACGACCCCGAATGGACGCGAATGCAATTTCATAAATCCATAGGGACAAATTATGAAAAAAATCGAAAAAATGGGCCGCCTCAATTTTTGCTCCAACCTCGTGTACTACCCCCTACGAGGATTATTCGGAAACCGAGTTCCATTCGTTTCAGCTCCGATTCACTCCGCACGACCCCGAATGGACTCGAATGCAATTTCATAAATCCATAGGGACAAATTATGAAAAAAATCGAAAAAACGGGCCGCCTCAATTTTTGCTCCAGACCTCGTGTACTACCCCTACGAGGATTATTCGAAACCGAGTTCCATTCGTTTCAGCTCCCGATTCACTCCCGGACGACCCCGAATGGACGCGAATGCAATTTCATAAATCCATAGGGACAAATTATGAAAAGAAATCGAAAAAACGGCCGCCTCAATTTTTGCTCCAGACCTCGTGTACTACCCCCTACGAGGATTATTCGAAACCGAGTTCCATTCGTTTCAGCTCCGATTCACTCCCGGACGACCCCGAATGGACGCGAATGCAATTTCATAAATCCATAGGGACAAATTATGAAAAGAATCGAAAAACGGGCCGCCTCAATTTTTGCTCCAGACCTCGTGTACTACCCCCTACGAGGATTATTCGGAAACCGAGTTCCATTCGTTTCAGCTCCGATTCACTCCCGGACGACCCCGAATGGACAATTTCATAAATCCATAGGGACAAATTATGAAAAGAAAGAAAAAAGGGCCGCCTCAATTTTTGCTCCAGACCTCGTGTACTACCCCCTACGAGGATTATTCGAAACCGAGTTCCATTCGTTTCAGCTCCGATTCACTCGGACGACCCCGAATGGACGCGAATGCAATTTCATATCCATAGGGACAAATTATGAAAGAAATCGAAAAAACGGGCCGCCTCAATTTTTGCTCCAGACCTCGTGTACTACCCCCTACGAGGATTATTCGGAAACCGAGTTCCATTCGTTTCAGCTCCGATTCACTCCGGACGACCCCGAATGGACGCGAATGCAATTTCATAAATCCATAGGGACAAATTAAAAAGAATCGAAAAAAGGGCCGCCTCAATTTTTGCTCCAGACCTCGTGTACTACCCCCTACGAGGATTATTCGAAACCGAGTTCCATTCGTTTCAGCTCCGATTCACTCCCGGACGACCCCGAATGGACGCGAATGCAATTTCATAAATCCATAGGGACAAATTATGAAAAGAAATCGAAAAAACGGCCGCCTCAATTTTTGCTCCAGACCTCGTGTACTACCCCCTACGAGGATTATTCGGAAACCGAGTTCCATTCGTTTCAGCTCCGATTCACTCCCGGACGACCCCGAATGGACGCGAATGCAATTTCATAATCCATAGGGACAAATTATGAAAAAATCGAAAAAACGGTCCCTCAATTTTTGCTCCAGACCTCGTGTACTACCCCTACGAGATTATTCGGAAACCGAGTTCCATTCGTTTCAGCTCCGATTCACTCCCGGACGACCCCGAATGGACGCGAATGCAATTTCATAAATCCATAGGGACAAATTATGAAAAAAATCAAAAAAGGGCCGCCTCAATTTTTGCTCCAACCTCGTGTACTACCCCCTACGAGGATTATTCGGAAACCGAGTTCCATTCGTTTCAGCTCCGATTCACTCCCGGACGACCCCGAATGGACGCGAATGCAATTTCATAAATCCATAGGGACAAATTATGAAAAGAAATCGAAAAAAGGGCCGCCTCAATTTTTGCTCCAGACCTCGTGTACTACCCCCTACGAGGATTATTCGGAAACCGAGTTCCATTCGTTTCAGCTCCGATTCACTCCACGACCCCGAATGGACGCGAATGCAATTTCATAAATCCATAGGGACAAATTATGAAAAGAATCGAAAAAATGGGCCGCCTCAATTTTTGCTCCAGACCTCGTGTACTACCCCCTACGAGGATTATTCGGAAACCGAGTTCCATTCGTTTCAGCTCCGATTCACTCCCGGACGACCCCGAATGGACGCGAATGCAATTTCATAAATCCATAGGGACAAATTATGAAAAGAAATCGAAAAAACGGGCCGCCTCAATTTTTTGCTCCAACCTCGTGTACTACCCCCTACGAGGATTATTCGGAAACCGAGTTCCATTCGTTTCAGCTCCGATTCACTCCCGGACGACCCCGAATGGACGCGAATGCAATTTCATAAATCCATAGGGACAAATTATGAAAAAATCGAAAAATGGGCCGCCTCAATTTTTGCTCCAGACCTCGTGTACTACCCCCTACGAGGATTATTCGGAAACCGAGTTCCATTCGTTTCAGCTCCGATTCACTCCCGACGACCCCGAATGGACGCGAATGCAATTTCATAAATCCATAGGGACAAATTATGAAAAGAAATCGAAAAAACGGGCCGCCTCAATTTTTGCTCCAGACCTCGTGTACTACCCCCTACGAGGATTATTCGGAAACCGAGTTCCATTCGTTTCAGCTCCGATTCACTCCCGGACGACCCCGAATGGACGCGAATGCAATTTCATAAATCCATAGGGACAAATTATGAAAAGAAATCGAAAAACGGCCGCCTCAATTTTTGCTCCAGACCTCGTGTACTACCCCCTACGAGGATTATTCGAAACCGAGTTCCATTCGTTTCAGCTCCGATTCACTCCCGGACGACCCCGAATGGACGCGAATGCAATTTCATAAATCCATAGGGACAAATTATGAAAAGAAATCGAAAAACGGGCCGCCTCAATTTTTGCTCCAACCTCGTGTACTACCCCCTACGAGGATTATTCGGAAACCGAGTTCCATTCGTTTCAGCTCCGATTCACTCCCGGACGACCCCGAATGGACGCGAATGCAATTTCATAAATCCATAGGGACAAATTATGAAAAGAAAGATAAAAAAAGGGCCGCCTCTTTTAATGCTCCAGACCTCGTGTACTACCCCCTACGAGGATTATTCGGAAACCGAGTTCCATTCGTTTCAGCTCCGATTCACTCCCGGACGACCCCGAATGGACGCGAATGCAATTTCATAAATCCATAGGGACAAATTATGAAAAGAAATCGAAAAAACGGGCCGCCTCAATTTTGCTCCAGACCTCGTGTACTACCCGAGGATTATTCGGAAACCGAGTTCCATTCGTTTCAGCTCCGATTCACTCCCGGACGACCCCGAATGGACGCGAATGCAATTTCATAAATCCATAGGGACAAATTATGAAAGAAATCGAAAAAACGGGCCGCCTCAATTTTTGCTCCAGACCTCGTGTACTACCCCCTACGAGGATTATTCGGAAACCGAGTTCCATTCGTTTCAGCTCCGATTCACTCCCGGACGACCCCGAATGGACGCGAATGCAATTTCATAAATCCATAGGGACAAATTATGAAAGAAATCGAAAAAACGGGCCGCCTCAATTTTTGCTCCAGACCTCGTGTACTACCCCCTACGAGGATTATTCGGAAACCGAGTTCCATTCGTTTCAGCTCCGATTCACTCCCGGACGACCCCGAATGGACGCGAATGCAATTTCATAAATCCATAGGGACAAATTATGAAAAAACGAAAAAACCCCTCAATTTTTGCTCCAGACCTCGTGTACTACCCCCTACGAGGATTATTCGGAAACCGAGTTCCATTCGTTTCAGCTCCGATTCACTCCGGACGACCCCGAATGGACGCGAATGCAATTTCATAAATCCATAGGGACAAATTATGAAAGAAATCGAAAAAAGGGCCGCCTCAATTTTTGCTCCAACCTCGTGTACTACCCCCTACGAGATTATTCGGAAACCGAGTTCCATTCGTTTCAGCTCCGATTCACTCCCGGACGACCCCGAATGGACGCGAATGCAATTTCATAAATCCATAGGGACAAATTATGAAAAGAAATCGAAAAAACGGGCCGCCTCAATTTTTGCTCCAGACCTCGTGTACTACCCCCTACGAGGATTATTCGGAAAGTTCCATTCGTTTCAGCTCCGATTCACTCCCGCGACCCCGAATGGACGCGAATGCAATTTCATAAATCCATAGGGACAAATTATGAAAAGAAATCGAAAAAAGGGCCGCCTCAATTTTTGCTCCAGACCTCGTGTACTACCCCCTACGAGGATTATTCGGAAACCGAGTTCCATTCGTTTCAGCTCCGATTCACTCCCGACGACCCCGAATGGACGGAATGCAATTTCATAAATCCATAGGGACAAATTATGAAAAGAAATCGAAAAACGGGCCGCCTCAATTTTTGCTCCAGACCTCGTGTACTACCCCACGAGGATTATTCGGAAACCGAGTTCCATTCGTTTCAGCTCCGATTCACTCCCACGACCCCGAATGGACGCGAATGCAATTTCATAAATCCATAGGGACAAATTGAAAAGAAATCGAAAAAACGGGCCGCCTCAATTTTTGCTCCAGAACTCGTGTACTACCCCCTACGAGGATTATTCGGAAACCGAGTTCCATTCGTTTCAGCTCCGATTCACTCCCGGACGACCCCGAATGGACGCGAATGCAATTTCATAAATCCATAGGGACAAATTATGAAAAGAAATCGAAAAACGGCCGCCTCAATTTTTGCTCCAGACCTCGTGTACTACCCCCTACGAGGATTATTCGGAAACCGAGTTCCATTCGTTTCAGCTCCGATTCACTCCCGGACGACCCCGAATGGACGCGAATGCAATTTCATAAATCCATAGGGACAAATTATGAAAAAAAAAAAAAGGGCCGCCTCAATTTTTGCTCCAGACCTCGTGTACTACCCCCTACGAGGATTATTCGGAAACCGAGTTCCATTCGTTTCAGCTCCGATTCACTCCCGGACGACCCCGAATGGACGCGAATGCAATTTCATAAATCCATAGGGACAAATTATGAAAAGAAATCGAAAAAACGGGCCGCCTCAATTTTTGCTCCAGACCTCGTGTACTACCCCCTACGAGGATTATTCGGAAACCGAGTTCCATTCGTTTCAGCTCCGATTCACTCCGGACGACCCCGAATGGACGCGAATGCAATTTCATAAATCCATAGGGACAAATTATGAAAAAATCGAAAAAAGGGCCGCCTCAATTTTTGCTCCAGACCTCGTGTACTACCCCCTACGAGGATTATTCGGAAACCGAGTTCCATTCGTTTCAGCTCCGATTCACTCCCACGACCCCGAATGGACGCGAATGCAATTTCATAAATCCATAGGGACAAATTATGAAAAGAAATCGAAAAAACGGGCCGCCTCAATTTTTGCTCCAGACCTCGTGTACTACCCCCTACGAGGATTATTCGAAACCGAGTTCCATTCGTTTCAGCTCCGATTCACTCCCGGACGACCCCGAATGGACGCGAATGCAATTTCATAAATCCATAGGGACAAATTATGAAAAGAAATCGAAAAAACGGCCGCCTCAATTTTTGCTCCAGACCTCGTGTACTACCCCCTGAGGATTATTCGGAAACCGAGTTCCATTCGTTTCAGCTCCGATTCACTCCCGGACGACCCCGAATGGACGCGAATGCAATTTCATAAATCCATAGGGACAAATTATGAAAAGAAATCGAAAAAACGGCCGCCTCAATTTTTGCTCCAACCTCGTGTACTACCCCCTACGAGGATTATTCGGAAACCGAGTTCCATTCGTTTCAGCTCCGATTCACTCCCGGACGACCCCGAATGACGCGAATGCAATTTCATAAATCCATAGGGACAAATTATGAAAAGAAATTGAAAAAACGGGCCGCCTCAATTTTTGCTCCAGACCTCGTGTACTACCCCCTACGAGGATTATTCGGAAACCGAGTTCCATTCGTTTCAGCTCCGATTCACTCCCGACGACCCCGAATGGACGCGAATGCAATTTCATAAATCCATAGGGACAAATTATGAAAGAAATCGAAAAACGGGCCCTCAATTTTTGCTCCAGACCTCGTGTACTACCCCCTACGAGGATTATTCGGAAACCGAGTTCCATTCGTTTCAGCTCCGATTCACTCCGGACGACCCCGAATGGACGCGAATGCAATTTCATAAATCCATAGGGACAAATTATGAAAAAATCGAAAAAATGGGCCGCCTCAATTTTTGCTCCAGACCTCGTGTACTACCCCCTACGAGGATTATTTGGAAACCGAGTTCCATTCGTTTCAGCTCCGATTCACTCCCGGACGACCCCGAATGGACGCGAATGCAATTTCATAAATCCATAGGGACAAATTATGAAAAGAAATCGAAAAAGGGGCCGCCTCAATTTTTGCTCCAGACCTCGTGTACTACCCCCTACGAGGATTATTCGAAAACCAAGTTCCATTCGTTTCAGCCCCGATTCACTCCGGACGACCCCGAATGGACGCGAATGCAATTTCATAAATCCATAGGGACAAATTATGAAAAGAAATCGAAAAAACGGGCCGCCTCAATTTTTGCTCCAGACCTCGTGTACTACCCCCTACGAGGATTATTTTGAAACCGAGTTCCATTCGTTTCAGCTCCGATTCACTCCCGGACGACCCCGAATGGACGCGAATGCAATTTCATAAATCCATAGGGACAAATTATGAAAGAAATCGAAAAACGGGCCGCCTCAATTTTTGCTCCAGACCTCGTGTACTACCCCCTACGAGGATTATTCGGAAACCGAGTTCCATTCGTTTCAGCTCCGATTCACTCCCGGACGACCCCGAATGGACGCGAATGCAATTTCATAAATCCATAGGGAAAAATTATGAAAAGAAATCGAAAAACGGGCCGCCTCAATTTTTGCTCCAGACCTCGTGTACTACCCCCCTACGAGGATTATTCGGAAACCGAGTTCCATTCGTTTCAGCTCCGATTCACTCCCGGACGACCCCGAATGGACGCGAATGCAATTTCATAAATCCATAGGGACAAATTATGAAAAGAAATCGAAAAAAGGGCCGCCTCAATTTTTGCTCCAGACCTCGTGTACTACCCCCTACGAGGATTATTCGGAAACCGAGTTCCATTCGTTTCAGCTCCGATTCACTCCGGACGACCCCGAATGGACGCGAATGCAATTTCATAAATCCATAGGGACAAATTATGAAAGAAATCGAAAAAAGGGCCGCCTCAATTTTTGCTCCAGACCTCGTGTACTACCCCCTACGAGGATTATTCGGAAACCGAGTTCCATTCGTTTCAGCTCCGATTCACTCCCGGACGACCCCGAATGGACGCGAATGCAATTTCATAAATCCATAGGGACAAATTATGAAAAGAATCGAAAAAACGGGGCCTCAATTTTTGCTCCAGACCTCGTGTACTACCCCCTACGAGGATTATTCGGAAACCGAGTTCCATTCGTTTCAGCTCCGATTCACTCCCGGACGACCCCGAATGGACGCGAATGCAATTTCATAAATCCATAGGGACAAATTATGAAAGAAATCGAAAAAACGGGCCGCCTCAATTTTTGCTCCAGACCTCGTGTACTACCCCCTACGAGGATTATTCGGAAACCGAGTTCCATTCGTTTCAGCTCCGATTCACTCCCGGACGACCCCGAATGGACGCGAATGCAATTTCATAAATCCATAGGGACAAATTATGAAAAGAAATAAAAAACGGGCCCCTCAATTTTTGCTCCAGACCTCGTATACTACCCCCTACGAGGATTATTCGGAAACCGAGTTCCATTCGTTTCAGCTCCGATTCACTCCCGGACGACCCCGAATGGACGCGAATGCAATTTCATAAATCCATAGGGACAAATTATGAAAAGAAATCGAAAAAACGGCCGCCTCAATTTTTGCTCCAGACCTCGTGTACTACCCCCTACGAGGATTATTCGGAAACCGAGTTCCATTCGTTTCAGCTCCGATTCACTCCCGGACGACCCCGAATGGACGCGAATGCAATTTCATAAATCCATAGGGACAAATTATGAAAAGAAATCGAAAAACGGGCCTCAATTTTTGCTCCAGACCTCGTGTACTACCCCCTACGAGGATTATTCGGAAACCGAGTTCCATTCGTTTCAGCTCCGATTCACTCCGGACGACCCCGAATGGACGCGAATGCAATTTCATAAATCCATAGGGACAAATTATGAAAAGAAATCGAAAAAGGGGCCGCCTCAATTTTTGCTCCAGACCTCGTGTACTACCCCCTACGAGGATTATTCGGAAACCGAGTTCCATTCGTTTCAGCTCCGATTCACTCCCGGACGACCCCGAATGGACGCGAATGCAATTTCATAAATCCATAGGGACAAATTATGAAAAGAAATCGAAAAAACGGGCCGCCTCAATTTTTGCTCCAGACCTCGTGTACTACCCCCTACGAGGATTATTCGGAAACCGAGTTCCATTCGTTTCAGCTCCGATTCACTCCGCGACCCCGAATGGACGCGAATGCAATTTCATAAATCCATAGGGACAAATTATGAAAGAAATCGAAAAAGGGCCGCCTCAATTTTTGCTCCAGACCTCGTGTACTACCCCCTACGAGGATTATTCGGAAACCGAGTTCCATTCGTTTCAGCTCCGATTCACTCCCGACGACCCCGAATGGACGCGAATGCAATTTCATAAATCCATAGGGACAAATTATGAAAAGAAATCGAAAAAACGGGCCGCCTCAATTTTTGCTCCAGACCTCGTGTACTACCCCCCGAGGATTATTCGGAAACCGAGTTCCATTCGTTTCAGCTCCGATTCACTCCCGGACGACCCCGAATGGACGCGAATGCAATTTCATAAATCCATAGGGACAAATTATGAAAAGAAATCGAAAAAATGGGCCGCCTCAATTTTTGCTCCAGACCTCGTGTACTACCCCCTACGAGGATTCGGAAACCGAGTTCCATTCGTTTCAGCTCCGATTCACTCCCGGACGACCCCGAATGGACGCGAATGCAATTTCATAAATCCATAGGGACAAATTATGAAAAGAAATCGAAAAAACGGCCGCCTCAATTTTTGCTCCAGACCTCGTGTACTACCCCCTACGAGGATTATTCGGAAACCGAGTTCCATTCGTTTCAGCTCCGATTCACTCCCGACGACCCCGAATGGACGCGAATGCAATTTCATAAATCCATAGGGACAAATTATGAAAAGAAATCGAAAAAAGGGCCTCAATTTTTGCTCCAGACCTCGTGTACTACCCCCTACGAGGATTATTCGGAAACCGAGTTCCATTCGTTTCAGCTCCGATTCACTCCCGGACGACCCCGAATGGACGCGAATGCAATTTCATAAATCCATAGGGACAAATTATGAAAAGAAATCGAAAAAACGGCCGCCTCAATTTTGCTCCAGACCTCGTGTACTACCCCCTACGAGGATTATTCGGAAACCGAGTTCCATTCGTTTCAGCTCCGATTCACTCCGGACGACCCCGAATGGACGCGAATGCAATTTCATAAATCCATAGGGACAAATTATGAAAAGAAATCGAAAAAACGGGCCGCCTCAATTTTTGCTCCAGACCTCGTGTACTACCCCCTACGAGGATTATTCGGAAACCGAGTTCCATTCGTTTCAGCTCCGATTCACTCCCGGACGACCCCGAATGGACGCGAATGCAATTTCATAAATCCATAGGGACAAATTATGAAAAAATCGAAAAAAGGGCCGCCTCAATTTTTGCTCCAGACCTCGTGTACTACCCCCTACGAGGATTATTCGGAAACCGAGTTCCATTCGTTTCAGCTCCGATTCACTCCCGGACGACCCCGAATGGACGCGAATGCAATTTCATAAATCCATAGGGACAAATTATGAAAAGAAATCGAAAAACGGGCCGCCTCAATTTTTGCTCCAGACCTCGTGTACTACCCCCTACGAGGATTATTCGGAAACCGAGTTCCATTCGTTTCAGCTCCGATTCACTCCCGGACGACCCCGAATGGACGCGAATGCAATTTCATAAATCCATAGGGACAAATTATGAAAAGAAATCGAAAAAATGGGCCGCCTCAATTTTTGCTCCAGACCTCGTGTACTACCCCCTACGAGGATTATTCGGAAACCGAGTTCCATTCGTTTCAGCTCCGATTCACTCCCGGACGACCCCGAATGGACGCGAATGCAATTTCATAAATCCATAGGGACAAATTATGAAAAGAAATCGAAAAAAGGCCGCCTCAATTTTTGCTCCAGACCTCGTGTACTACCCCCTAGAGGATTATTCGGAAACCGAGTTCCATTCGTTTCAGCTCCGATTCACTCCGGACGACCCCGAATGGACGCGAATGCAATTTCATAAATCCATAGGGACAAATTATGAAAAGAAATCGAAAAAAGGGCCGCCTCAATTTTTGCTCCAGACCTCGTGTACTACCCCCTACGAGGATTATTCGGAAACCGAGTTCCATTCGTTTCAGCTCCGATTCACTCCCACGACACCGAATGGACCGCGAATGCAATTTCATAAATCCATAGGGACAAATTATGAAAATGAAATTCGAAAAAACGGGCTCGCCTCAATTTTTGCCCAGACCTCGTGTACTACCCCCTACGAGGATTATTCAGGAAACGAGTTCCAATTCGTTTCAGCTCCGATTCATCTCCCGGACGACCCCGAATGGACGCGAATGCAATTTCATAAATCCATAGGGAAAAATTATGAAAAGAAATCGAAAAAATGGGCCGCCTCAATTTTTGGCTCCAGACCTCGTGTACTACCCCCTACGAGGATTATTCGGAAACCGAGTTCCATTCGTTTCAGCTCCGATTCACTCCCGGACGACCCGAATGGACGCGAATGCAATTTCATAAATCCATATGGACAAATTATGAAAAGAAATTCAGAAAAAACGGGCCGCCTCAATTTTTGCTCCAACCTCGGTACTACCCCCTACGAGGATTATTCGGAAACCGAGTTCCATTCGTTTCAGCTCCGATTCACTCCGGACGACCCGAATGGACGCGAATGCAATTTCATAAATCCATAGGGACAAATTATGAAAGAATCGAAAAAATGGGCCGCCTCAATTTTTTCTCCAGACCTCGTGTACTACCCCCTACGAGGATTATTCGGAAACCGAGTTCATTCGTTTCAGCTCCGATTCACTCCCGGACGACCCCGAATGGTACGCGAATGCAATTTCATAAATCCATAGGGACAAATTATGAAAAGAAATCGAAAAACGGGCCGCCTCAATTTTTCTCCAGACCTCGTGTACTACCCCTACGAGGATTATTCGAACTCGAGTTCCATTCGTTCAGCTCCGATTCACTCCCGGACGACCCCGAATGGACGCGAATGCAATTTCATAAATCCATAGGGACAAATTATGAAAAGAAATCGAAAAATACGGGCCGCCTCAATTTTTCAGCCAGACCTCGTGTACTACCCTCACGAGGATTATTCGGAAACGATTTCCATTCATTTCAGCTCCGATCCTCCCGGACGACCCCGAATGGACGCGAATGCAATTTCATAAATCCATAGGACAATTATGAAAAGAAATCGAAAAAACGGGCCGCCTCAAGTTTTGTACTCCAGACCTCGTGTACTACCCCTACGAGGATTATTCAGGAAACCGAGTTCCATTCGTTTCAGCTCCGATTCACTCCCGGACGACCCGAATGGACGCGAATGCAATTTCATAAATCCATAGGGACAAATTATGAAAAGAAATCGAAAAAACGGGGCCGCCTCAATTTTGCTCCAGACCTCGTGTACTACCCCTACGAGGATTATTCGGAAACCGAGTTCCATTCGTTTCAGCTCCGATTCACTCCCGGACGACCCCGAATGGACGCGAATGCAATTTCATAAATCCATAGGGACAAATTATGAAAAAAAATCGAAAAAAACGGGCCGCCTCAATTTTGCTCCAGACCTCGTGTACTACCCCCTACGAGGATTATTCAGGAAACCGAGTTCCATTCGTTTCAGCTCCGATTCACTCCCGGACGACCCCATGGACGCGAATGCAATTTCATAATCCATAGGGACAAATATGAAAAGAAATCGAAAAAATGGGCCGCCTCAATTTTTGCTCCAGACCTCGTTGTACTACCCCCTACGAGGATTATTCGGAAATCGAGTTCCATTCGTTTAAGCTCCGATTCACTCCGGACGACCCCGATGACCGAATGCAATTTCATAAATCCATAGGGACAAATTATGAAAAGAAATCGAAAAACTGGCCGCCCTAATTTTGCTCCAGACCTCGTGTACTACCCCCTACGAGGATTATTCGGAAACCGAGTTCCATTCGTTTCAGCTCCGATTCACTCCCCGGACGACCCGAATGGACGCGAATGCAATTTCATAAATCCATAGGGACAAATTATGAAAAGAAATCGAAAAAACGGGCCGCCTCAATTTTGCTCCCAGACCTCGTGTACTACCCCCTACGAGGATTATTCGGAAACCGAGTTCCATTCGTTTCAGCTCCGATTCACTCCCGGAGACCCGAATGGACGCGAATGCAATTTCATAAATCCATATGGACAAATTATGAAATGAAATCGAAAAAACGGGCCGCCTCAATTTTTGCTCCAGACCTCGTGTACTACCCCCCTACGAGGATTATTCGGAAACCGAGTTCCATTCGTTCAGCTCCGATTCACTCCGGACAGCCCCGATGGACGCGAATGCAATTTCATAAATCCATAGGGACAAATTATGAAAAATGAATCGAAAAAACTGGGCCGCCTCAATTTTTGCTCCAGACCTCGTGTACTACCCCCTACGAGGATTATTCAGGAAACCGAGTTCCATTCGTTCAGCTCCGATTCACTCCCGGACGACCCCGAATGGACGCGAATGCAATTTCATAAATCCATAGGGACAAATTATGAAAAGAAATTCGAAAAAAAACGGGCCGCCTCAATTTTTGCTCCAGACCTCGTGTACTACCCCCTACGAGGATTATTCGGAAACCGAGTTCCATTCGTTTCAGCTCTGATTCACTCCCCGGACGACCCCGAAGGGACGCGAATGCATTGTCATAAATCCATATGGACAAATTATGAAAAGAAATCGAAAAAAACGGGCCGCCTCAATTTTTGCTCCAGGACCTCGTGTACTACCCCCTACGAGGATTATTCGGAAACCGAGTTCCATTCGTTTCAGCTCCGATTCACTCCCGACGACCCGAATGGACGCGAATGCAATTTCATAAATCCATAGGGACAAATTATGAAAAGAAATCGAAAAAAGGGGCCGCCTCAATTTTTGCTCCAGACCTCGTGTCCTACCCCCTACGAGGATTATTCGAAACCGAGTTTCCATTCGTTTCAGCTCCGATTCACTCCCGGACGACCCCGAATGGACGCGAATGCAATTTCATAAATCCATAGGGACAAATTATGAAAAGAAATCGAAAAAAAGGGCCGCCTCAATTTTTGCTCAAGACCTCGTGTACTACCCCCTACGAGGATTATTCGGAAACCGAGTTCCATTCATTTCAGCTCCGATTCACTCCCGGACGACCCGAATGGACGCGAATGCATTTCATAAATCCATAGGGACAAATTATGAAAAGAAATCGAAAAAACGGCCGCCTCAATTTTTGCTCAAGACCTCGTGTACTACCCCCTACGAGGATTATCGGAAACCGAGTTCCATTCATTCAGCTCCGATTCACTCCCGACGACCCCGAATGGACGCGAATGCAATTTCATAAATCCATAGGGACAAATTATGAAAAAGAAATCGAAAAAAACGGGCCGCCTCAATTTTTGCTCCAGACCTCGTGTACTACCCCCTACGAGGATTATTGCGGAAACCGAGTTCCATTCGTTTCAGCTCCGATTCACTCCCGGACAGACCCGAATGGGACGCGAATGCAATTTCATAAATCCATAGGACAAATTATGAAAAGAAATCGAAAAAACGGGGCCGCCTCAATTTTTGCTCCAGACCTCTGTACTACCCCCTACGAGGATTATTCGAAATCGAGTTCCATTCGTTTTTCAGCTCCGATTCACTCCCGGACGACCCGAATGGACGCGAATGCAATTTCATAAATCCATAGGGACAAATTATGAAAAGGAAATCGAAAAAAACGGGCCGCCTCAATTTTTGCTCCAGACCTCGTGTACTACCCCCTACGAGGATTATTCGGAAACCGAGTTCCATTCGCTTTCAGCTCCGATTCACTCCCGGACGACCCCGAATGGACGCGAATGCAATTTCATAAATCCATAGGGACAAATTATGAAAAGAAATCGAAAAAAACGGGCCCCTCAATTTTTGCTCAAGACCTCGTGTACTACCCCCTACGAGGATTATTCGGAAACCGAGTTCCATTCGTTTCAGCTCCGATTCACTCCCGGACGACCCCGAATGGACGCGAATGCAATTTCATAAATCCATAGGGACAAATTATGAAAAGAAATCAAAAAAAACGGGCCGCCTCAATTTTTGCTCCAGACCTCGTGTACTACCCCCTACGAGGATTATTCGGAAATCGAGTTCCATTCGTTTCAGCTCCGATTCACTCCCGGACGACCCCGAATGGACGCGAATGCAATTTCATAAAATTCCATAGGACAGATTAATGAAAATGAACCAATTGAAAAAATAGGGCCGCCTCAATTTTTGCTCAAGACCTCGTGTACTACCCCCTATGAGGATTATTCGGAAATTGAGTTCCATTCGTTTCAGCTCCGATTCACTTCCGGACGGCCCCGAATGGACGCGAATGCCAATTTCATAAATCCATAGGGACAAATTATGAAAAGAAATCGAAAAAATGAGGCCGCCTCCAATTTTTGCTCCAGACCTCGTGTACTACCCCCTACGAGGATTATTCGGAAACCGAGTTCCATTCGTTCAGCTCCGATCACTCCCGGAGCGACCCCGAATGGAAGCGAATGTCAATTTCATAAATTCCATAGGGACAAATTAGGAAAAGAAAATTCGAAAAAACGGGCCGCCGCAATTTTGGCTCAAGGACCTCGTGTATCTACCCCTACGAGGATTATTCCGGAAAAGCCCGAGTTCCATTCAGTGTTCAGCTCGTCGATTCACTCCTGGAACGAACCCGAATGGACGCGAATGCAATTTCATAAATCCATAGGGACAAATTATGAAAAGAAATCGAAAAAACGGGCCGCCTCAATTTTGCTCCAGACCTCGTGTACTACCCCTACGAGGATTATTCGGAAACCGAGTTCCATTCGTTTCAGCTCCGATTCACTCCCGGACGACCCCGAATGGACGCGAATGCAATTTCATAAATCCATAGGACAAATTATGAAAAGAAATCGAAAAAACGGGCCGCCTCAATTTTTGCTCCAGACCTCGTGTACTACCCCCTACGAGGATTATTCGGAAACCGAGTTCCATTCGTTTCAGCTCCGATTCACTCCCGGACGACCCCGAATGGACGCGAATGCAATTTCATAAATCCATAGGGACAAATTATGAAAAGAAATCGAAAAAACGGGCCGCCTCAATTTTTGCTCCAGACCTCGTGTACTACCCCCTACGAGGATTATTCGGAAACCGAGTTCCATTCGTTTCAGCTCCGATTCACTCCCGACGACCCGAATGGACGCGAATGCAATTTCATAAATCCATAGGGACAAATTATGAAAAAAATCGAAAAAGGCCGCCTCAATTTTTGCTCCAGACCTCGTGTACTACCCCCTACGAGGATTATTCGGAAACCGAGTTCCATTCGTTTCAGCTCCGATTTACTCCCGGATGACCCCGAATGGACGCGAATGCAATTTCATAAATCCATAGGGACAAATTATGAAAAGAAATCGAAAAAATGGGCCCCTCAATTTTTGTTCCAGACCTCGTGTACTACCCCCTATGAGGATTATTCGGAAACCGAGTTTCATCGTTTCAGCTCCGATTCACTCCGGACGACCCCGAATGGACGCGAATGCAATTTCATAAATCCATAGGGACAATTATGAAAAGAATCGAAAAAACGGGCCGCCTCAATTTTTGCTCCAACCTCGTGTACTACCCCCTACGAGGATTATTCGAAACCGAGTTCCATTCGTTTCAGCTCCGATTCACTCCCGGACGACCCCGAATGGACGCGAATGCAATTTCATAAATCCATAGGGACAAATTATGAAAAGAAATCGAAAAAAAGGGGCCGCCTCAATTTTTGCTCCAGACCTCGTGTACTACCCCCTACGAGGATTATTCGGAAACCGAGTTCCATTCGTTCAGCTCCGATTCACTCCCGGACGACCCCGAATGGACGCGAATGCAATTTCATAAATCCATAGGGACAAATTATGAAAAGAAATCGAAAAAACGGGCCGCCTCAATTTTTGCTCCAGACCTCGTGTACTACCCCCTACGAGGATTATTCGGAAATCCGAGTTCCATTCGTTCAGCTCCGATTCACTCCCGGACGACCCCGAATGGACGCGAATGCAATTTCATAAATCCATAGGGACAAATTATGAAATGAAATCGAAAAAACGGGCCGCCTCAATTTTTGCTCCAGACCTCGTGTACTACCCCCTACGAGGATTATTCGGAAACCTGAGTTCCATTCGTTTCAGCTCCGATTCACTCCCGGACGACCCCGAATGGACGCGAATGCATTTCATAAATCCATAGGGACAAATTATGAAAAGAAATCGAAAAAAACGGGCCGCCTCAATTTTGCTCCAGACCTCGTGTACTACCCCCTACGAGGATTATTCGGAAACCGAGTTCCATTCGTTTCAGCTCCGATTCACTCCCTGACGACCCCGAATGGACGCGAATGCAATTTCATAAATCCATATGGACAAATTATGAAAAGAAATCGAAAAAACGGGCCGCCTCAATTTTGCTCCAGACCTCGTGTACTACCCCCTACGAGGATTATTCGGAAACCGAGTTCCATTCGTTTCAGCTCCGATTCACTCCCGGACGACCCGAATGGACGCGAATGCAATTTCATAAATCCATAGGGACAAATTATGAAAAGAAATCGAAAAAACGGGCCGCCTCAATTTTTGCTCCAGACCTCGTGTACTACCCCCTACGAGGATTATTCGGAAACCGAGTTCCATTCGTTTCAGCTCCGATTCACTCCCGGACGACCCCGAATGGACGCGAATGCAATTTCATAAATCTATAGGACAAATTATGAAAAGAAATACAACATGCCCTTAATTTTTCTCCCAACCTTGTGTACTACCCCCTATAGGATTATTCGGAAACCGATTTCATTCGTTTCAGCTCCGATTCACTCCGGACGACCCCGAATGGACCGCGAATGCAATTTCATAAATCCATAGGGACAAATTATGAAAAGAAATTGAAAAAATGGGCCGCCTCAATTTTTGCTCCAGACCTCGTATACTACCCCCTACTAGGATTATTCGGAAACCGAGTTCCATTCGTTTCAGCTCCGATTCATCCCGGACGACCCGAATGGACGCGAATGCAATTTCATAAATTCATAGGGACAAATTATTAAAAGAAATCAAAAGAACAGGTCGCCTTAATTTTTGCTCAAACCTCGTGTACTACCCCCTACGAGGATTATTCGAAACCGAGTTTCATTCGTTTCAGCTCCGATTCACTCCGCACGACCCGAATGGACTCGAATGCAATTTCATAAATCCATAGGGACAAATTATGAAAAGAAATCGAAAAAATGGGCCACCTCAATTTTTGCTCCAGACCCGTGTACTACCCCCTACGAGGATTATTCGGAAACCGAGTTCCATTGGTTTCAGCTCCGATTCACTCCCGGACGACCCCGAATGGACGCGAATGCAATTTCATAATCCATAGGGACAAATTATGAAAAAATTGAAAAAACAGGTCGCCTCAATCTTTTGCTCCAGACCTTGTGTACTACCCCCTAGAGGATTATTCGGAAACCGAGTTCATTCGTTTCAGCTCCGATTCACTCCAGACGACCCCGAATGGACGCGAATGCAATTTCATAAATCCATAGGGACAAATTATAAAAAGAACCGAAAAAACGGGCCGCCTCAATTTTTGCTCCAAACCTCGGTACTACCCCTCTACGAGGATTATTCGAAACCGAGTTCCATTCGTCTCAGCTCCGATTCACTCCCGGACGACCCTGAATGGACGAATGCAATTTCATAAATCCATAGGGACAATTATGAAAATAAATCGAAAAAATAGGCCGCCTCAATTTTTGCTCCAGACCTCGTGTACTACCCCCTACGAGGATTATTCGGAAACCGAGTTCCATTCGTTTAAGCTCAGATTCACTACCGGACGACCCCAAATGGACGCGAATGAAATTTCATAAATACTAAGGACAAATGAAAAGAAATCGAAAAAACGGGCCGCCTCATTTTTGCTCCAGACCTCGTGTACTACCCGCCTACGAGGATTATTCGGAAACCGAAGTTCCAATTCGTTTCAGCTCCGATTCACTCCCGGACGCCCCGAATGGACGTCGAATGCCAATTTCATAAATCCATAGGGAAAAATATATGAAAAGAAAAAAAAAAAAACGGGTCACTTTAATTTTGCCCAGACCTCGTGTACCCACCCCCTACGGAATTATTCGGAAACCGAGTTTCAATCGTTTCAGCTCCGATTCACTTCCGCACGACCCCGAATGGACTCGAATGCAATTTCATAAATCCATAGGGACAAATTATGAAAAGGAATCGAAAAAATGGGCCGCCTCAATTTTTGCTCCAGACCCCGTGTACTATCCCCTACGATTATTCGGAAACCGAGTCCATTCGTTTCAGCTCCGATTTACTCCCGCACGACCCCGAATGGACGCGAATGCAATTTCATAAATCTATAGGGACAAATTATGAAAAGAAATAAAAACAACATGTCGCCTTAATCTTTTCTCCAAACCTTGTGTACTACCCCCTATGAGGATTATTCGGAAACCGATTTTCATTCGTTTCAGCTCCGATTCACTTCCGGACGACCCCGAATGGACGCGAATGCAATTTCATAAATCCATAGGGAAAAATTATGAAAAGAAATCGAAAAATGGGCCGCCCAATTTTTGCTCCAGACCTCATGTACTACCCCCTACGAGTTATTCAGAAACCGAGTTCCATTCGTTTAAGCTCAGATTCACTACCGGACGACCCCAAATGGACGCGAATGAAATTTCATAAATACATAAGGACATATTATGAAAAGAAATCGAAAAAATGGGCCGCCTTAATTTTTGCTCCAGACCTCGTGTACTACCCCCTACGAGGATTATTCGGAAACCGAGTATCATTCGTTTCAGCTCCGATTCACTCCCGGACGACCCCAAATGGATGCGAATGCAATTTCATAAATCCATAGGGACAAATTATGAAAAGAAATAAAAAAACGGGTCACCTTAATTTTTGCTCCAGACCTCGTGTAATACCCCCTACGAGAATTATTCGGAAACCGAGTTTCAATCGTTTCAGCTCCGATTCACTTCCGCACGACCCCGAATGGACTCGAATGCAATTTCATAAATCCATAGGGACAAATTATGAAAAAATCGAAAAAAGGGCCGCCTCAATTTTTGCTCCAGACCCTCGTGTACTACCCCCTACGAGGATTATTCCGGAAACCGAGTTCCATTCGTTCAAGCCCCGTATTCACTCCCGGCAGGACCCCAGAATGGACGCGAATGCAATTTCATAAATCCATAGGGACAAATTATGAAAAGAAATCGAAAAACGGGCCACCTCAATTTTTGCTCCAGACCTCGTGTACTACCCCCTACGAGGATTATTCGGAAACCGAGTTCCATTCGTTTCAGCTCCGATTCACTCCCGGACGACCCAAATGCACGCGAATGCAATTTCATAAATCCATAGGGACAAATTATGAAAAAAATCGAAAAAAGGCCGCCTCAATTTTTGCTCCAGACCTCGTGTACTACCCCCTACGAGGATTATTCGGAAACCGAGTTCCATTCGTTTCAGCTCCGATTCACTCCGGACGACCCCGATGGACGCGAATGCAATTTCATAAATCCATAGGGACAAATTATGAAAAAATCGAAAAAAGGGCCGCCTCAATTTTGCTCCAGACCTCGTGTACTACCCCCTACGAGGATTATTCGGAAACCGAGTTCCATTCGTTTCAGCTCCGATTCACTCCCGGACGACCCCAAATGGACGCGAATGCAATTTCATAAATCCATAGGGACAAATTATGAAAAGAAATCGAAAAAACCGCCTCAATTTTGCTCCAGACCTCGTGTACTACCCCCTACGAGGATTATTCGAAACCGAGTTCCATTCGTTTCAGCTCCGATTCACTCCGGACGACACCGAATGGACGCGAATGTAATTTCATAAATCCATAGGGACAAATTATGAAAAGAAATCGAAAAAACGGGCCGCCTCAATTTTTGCTCCAGACCTCGTGTACTACCCCCTACGAGGATTATTCGGAAACCGAGTTCCATTCGTTTCAGCTCCGATTCACTCCCGACGACCCCGAATGGACCGAATGCAATTTCATAAATCCATAGGGACAAATTATGAAAAAATCGAAAAAAGGCGCCTCAATTTTTGCTCCAGACCTCGTGTACTACCCCCTACGAGGATTATTCGGAAACCGAGTTCCATTCGTTTCAGCTCCGATTCACTCCGACGACCCCGAATGGACGCGAATGCAATTTCATAAATCCATAGGGACAAATTATGAAAAGAAATCGAAAAAACGGCCGCCTCAATTTTTGCTCCAGACCTCGTGTACTACCCCCTACGAGGATTATTCGGAAACCGAGTTCCATTCGTTTCAGCTCCGATTCACTCCCGGACGACCCCGAATGGACGCGAATGCAATTTCATAAATCCATAGGGACAAATTATGAAAAGAAATCGAAAAAACCGTCCCTTAATTTTGCTCCAGACCTTGTACTACCCCCTACGAGGATTATTCGGAAACCGAGTTCCATTCGTTTCAGCTCCGATTCACTCCGGACGACCCCGAATGGACGCGAATGCAATTTCATAAATCCATAGGGACAATTATGAAAAGAAATCGAAAAAACGGGCCGCCTCAATTTTTGCTCCAGACCTCGTGTACTACCCCCTACGAGTTATTCGGAAACCGAGTTCCATTCGTTTCAGCTCCGATTCACTCCCGGACGACCCCGAATGGACGCGAATGCAATTTCATAAATCCATAGGGACAAATTATGAAAAAATCGAAAAAACGGGCCGCCTCAATTTTTGCTCCAGACCTCGTGTACTACCCCCTACGAGGATTATTCGGAAACCGAGTTCCATTCGTTTCAGCTCCGATTCACTCCCGACCCCGAATGGACGCGAATGCAATTTCATAAATCCATAGGGACAAATTATGAAAAGAAATCGAAAAAAGGGCCGCCTCAATTTTTGCTCCAGACCTCGTGTACTACCCCCTACGAGGATTATTCGGAAACCGAGTTCCATTCGTTTCAGCTCCGATTCACTCCCGGACGACCCCGAATGGACGCGAATGCAATTTCATAAATCCATAGGACAAATTATGAAAAGAAATCGAAAAAACGGCCGCCTCAATTTTGCTCCAGACCTCGTGTACTACCCCCTACGAGGATTATTCGGAAACCGAGTTCCATTCGTTTCAGCTCCGATTCACTCCCGGACGACCCCGAATGGACGCGAATGCAATTTCATAAATCCATAGGGACAAATTATGAAAAGAAATCGAAAAAACGGGCCGCCTCAATTTTTGCTCCAGACCTCGTGTACTACCCCCTACGAGGATTATTCAGAAACCGAGTTCCATTCATTTCAGCTCCGATTCACTCCCGGACGACCCCGAATGGACGCGAATGCAATTTCATAAATCCATAGGGACAAATTGAAAAGAAATCGAAAAAACGGCCGCCTCAATTTTTGCTCCAGACCTCGTGTACTACCCCCTACGAGGATTATTCGGAAACCGAGTTCCATTCGTTTCAGCTCCGATTCACTCCCGGACGACCCCGAATGGACGCGAATGCAATTTCATAAATCCATAGGGACAAATTATGAAAAGAAATCGAAAAAACGGGCCGCCTCAATTTTTGCTCCGACCTCGTGTACTACCCCCTACGAGGATTATTCGGAAACCGAGTTCCATTCGTTTCAGCTCCGATTCACTCCCGGACGACCCCGAATGGACGAATGCAATTTCATAAATCCATAGGGACAAATTATGAAAAGAAATCGAAAAAACGGGCCGCCTCAATTTTTGCTCCAGACCTCGTGTACTACCCCCTACGAGGATTATTCGGAAACCGAGTTCCATTCGTTTCAGCTCCGATTCACTCCCGGACGACCCCGAATGGACGCGAATGCAATTTCATAAATCCATAGGGACAAATTATGAAAAGAAATCGAAAAAACGGGCCGCCTCAATTTTTGCTCCAGACCTCGTGTACTACCCCCTACGAGGATTATTCGGAAACCGAGTTCCATTCGTTTCAGCTCCGATTCACTCCCGGACGACCCCGAATGGACGCGAATGCAATTTCATAAATCCATAGGGACAAATTATGAAAAAATCGAAAAAAGGGCCCCTCAATTTTTGCTCCAGACCTCGTGTACTACCCCCTACGAGGATTATTCGGAAACCGAGTTCCATTCGTTTCAGCTCCGATTCACTCCGGACGACCCCGAATGGACGCGAATGCAATTTCATAAATCCATAGGGACAAATTATGAAAAAATCGAAAAAACGGGCCTCAATTTTTGCTCCAACCTCGTGTACTACCCCCTACGAGGATTATTCGGAAACCGAGTTCCATTCGTTTCAGCTCCGATTCACTCCCGACGACCCCGAATGGACGAATGCAATTTCATAAATCCATAGGGACAAATTATGAAAAGAAATCGAAAAAACGGCCGCCTCAATTTTTGCTCCAGACCGTGTACTACCCCCTACGAGGATTATTCGGAAACCGAGTTCCATTCGTTTCAGCTCCGATTCACTCCCGGACGACCCCGAATGGACGCGAATGCAATTTCATAAATCCATAGGGACAAATTATGAAAAGAAATCGAAAAAACGGGCCACCTCAATTTTTTGCTCCAGACCTCGTGTACTACCCCCTACGAGGATTATTCGGAAACCGAGTTCCATTCGTTTCAGCTCCGATTCACTCCCGGACGACCCCGAATGGACGCGAATGCAATTTCATAAATCCATAGGGACAAATTATGAAAAGAAATCGAAAAAAGGGCCGCCTCAATTTTTGCTCCAGACCTCGTGTACTACCCCCTACGAGGATTATTCGGAAACCGAGTTCCATTCGTTTCAGCTCCGATTCACTCCCGACGACCCCGAATGGACGCGAATGCAATTTCATAAATCCATAGGGACAAATTATGAAAAGAAATCGAAAAACGGGCCGCCTCAATTTTTGCTCCAGACCTCGTGTACTACCCCCTACGAGGATTATTCGGAAACCGAGTTCCATTCGTTTCAGCTCCGATTCACTCCCGGACGACCCCGAATGGACGCGAATGCAATTTCATAAATCCATAGGGACAAATTATGAAAAGAATCGAAAAAACGGGCCGCCTCAATTTTTGCTCCAGACCTCGTGTACTACCCCCTACGAGGATTATTCGGAAACCGAGTTCCATTCGTTTCAGCTCCGATTCACTCCCGGACGGCCCCGAATGGACGCGAATGCAATTTCATAAATCCATAGGGACAAATTATGAAAGAAATCGAAAAAACGGGCCCCTCAATTTTTGCTCCAGACCTCGTGTACTACCCCCTACGAGGATTATTCGGAAACCGAGTTCCATTCGTTTCAGCTCCGATTCACTCCGGACGACCCCGAATGGACGCGAATGCAATTTCATAAATCCATAGGGACAAATTATGAAAAGAAATCGAAAAAACGGGCCGCCTCAATTTTTGCTCCAGACCTCGTGTACTACCCCCTACGAGGATTATTCGGAAACCGAGTTCCATTCGTTTCAGCTCCGATTCACTCCCGGACGACCCCGAATGGACGCGAATGCAATTTCATAAATCCATAGGGAAATTTTTTGAAAAGAAATTGAAAAAACGGGCCGCCTCAATTTTTGCCCCAGACCTCGTGTACTACCCCCTACGAAGATTATTCGGAAACCGAGTTCCATTCGTTTCAGCTCCGATTCACTCCCGGACGACCCCGAATGGACGCGAATGCAATTTCATAAATCCATAGGGACAAATTATGAAAGAAATCGAAAAAACGGGCCGCCTCAATTTTTCCAGACCTCGTGTACTACCCCCTACGAGGATTATTCGGAAACCGAGTTCCATTCGTTTCAGCTCCGATTCACTCCCGGACGACCCCGAATGGACGCGAATGCAATTTCATAAATCCATAGGGACAAATTATGAAAAGAAATCGAAAAAACGGGCCGCCTCAATTTTTGCTCCAGACCTCGTGTACTACCCCCTACGAGGATTATTCGGAAACCGAGTTCCATTCGTTTCAGCTCCGATTCACTCCCGGACGACCCCGAATGGACGCGAATGCAATTTCATAAATCCATAGGGACAAATTATGAAAAGAAATCGAAAAACGGGCCGCCTCAATTTTTGCTCCAGACCTCGTGTACTACCCCCTACGAGGATTATTCGGAAACCGAGTTCCATTCGTTTCAGCTCCGATTCACTCCACGACCCCGAATGGACGCGAATGCAATTTCATAAATCCATAGGGACAAATTATGAAAAGAAATCGAAAAAACGGGCCGCCTCAATTTTTGCTCCAGACCTCGTGTACTACCCCCTACGAGGATTATTCGGAAACCGAGTTCCATTCGTTTCAGCTCCGATTCACTCCGGACGACCCCGAATGGACGCGAATGCAATTTCATAAATCCATAGGGACAAATTATGAAAAGAAATCGAAAAACGGGCCGCCTCAATTTTTGCTCCAGACCTCGTGTACTACCCCCTACGAGGATTATTCGGAAACCGAGTTCCATTCGTTTCAGCTCCGATTCACTCCCGGACGACCCCGAATGGACGCGAATGCAATTTCATAAATCCATAGGGACAAATGAAAAGAAATCGAAAAAACGGGCCGCCTCAATTTTTGCTCCAGACCTCGTGTACTACCCCCTACGAGGATTATTCGGAAACCGAGTTCCATTCGTTTCAGCTCCGATTCACTCCCACGACCCCGAATGGACGCGAATGCAATTTCATAAATCCATAGGGACAAATTATGAAAAAATCGAAAAAGGGCCGCCTCAATTTTTGCTCCAGACCTCGTGTACTACCCCCTACGAGGATTATTCGGAAACCGAGTTCCATTCGTTTCAGCTCCGATTCACTCCCGGACGACCCCGAATGGACGCGAATGCAATTTCATAAATCCATAGGGACAAATTATGAAAAGAAATCGAAAAAACGGGCCCCTCAATTTTTGCTCCAGACCTCGTGTACTACCCCCTACGAGGATTATTCGGAAACCGAGTTCCATTCGTTTCAGCTCCGATTCACTCCGGACGACCCCGAATGGACGCGAATGCAATTTCATAAATCCATAGGGACAAATTATGAAAAAATCGAAAAAACGGGCCGCCTCAATTTTTGCTCCAGACCTCGTGTACTACCCCCTACGAGGATTATTCGGAAACCGAGTTCCATTCGTTTCAGCTCCGATTCACTCCCGGACGACCCCGAATGGACGCGAATGCAATTTCATAAATCCATAGGGACAAATTATGAAAAGAAATCGAAAAAACGGGCCGCCTCAATTTTTGCTCCAGACCTCGTGTACTACCCCCTACGAGGATTATTCGGAAACCGAGTTCCATTCGTTTCAGCTCCGATTCACTCCCGGACGACCCCGAATGGACGCGAATGCAATTTCATAAATCCATAGGGACAAATTATGAAAAGAAATCGAAAAAACGGGCCGCCTCAATTTTTGCTCCAGACCTCGTGTACTACCCCCTACGAGGATTATTCGGAAACCGAGTTCCATTCGTTTCAGCTCCGATTCACTCCGGACGACCCCGAATGGACGCGAATGCAATTTCATAAATCCATAGGGACAAATTATGAAAAGAAATCGAAAAAACGGGCCGCCTCAATTTTTGCTCCAGACCTCGTGTACTACCCCCTACGAGGATTATTCGGAAACCGAGTTCCATTCGTTTCAGCTCCGATTCACTCCCGGACGACCCCGAATGGACGCGAATGCAATTTCATAAATCCATAGGGACAAATTATGAAAAGAAATCGAAAAACGGGCCGCCTCAATTTTTGCTCCAGACCTCGTGTACTACCCCCTACGAGGATTATTCGGAAACCGAGTTCCATTCGTTTCAGCTCCGATTCACTCCGGACGACCCCGAATGGACGCGAATGCAATTTCATAAATCCATAGGGACAAATTATGAAAAGAAATCGAAAAAACGGCCGCCTCAATTTTTGCTCCAGACCTCGTGTACTACCCCCTACGAGGATTATTCGGAAACCGAGTTCCATTCGTTTCAGCTCCGATTCACTCCGGACGACCCCGAATGGACGCGAATGCAATTTCATAAATCCATAGGGACAAATTATGAAATCGAAAAAACGGCCGCCTCAATTTTTGCTCCAGACCTCGTGTACTACCCCCTACGAGGATTATTCGGAAACCGAGTTCCATTCGTTTCAGCTCCGATTCACTCCCGGACGACCCCGAATGGACGCGAATGCAATTTCATAAATCCATAGGGACAAATTATGAAAAGAAATCGAAAAACGGGCCGCCTCAATTTTTGCTCCAGACCTCGTGTACTACCCCCTACGAGGATTATTCGGAAACCGAGTTCCATTCGTTTCAGCTCCGATTCACTCCCGGACGACCCCGAATGGACGCGAATGCAATTTCATAAATCCATAGGGACAAATTAAAAGAAATCGAAAAAACGGGCCGCCTCAATTTTTGCTCCAGACCTCGTGTACTACCCCCTACGAGGATTATTCGGAAACCGAGTTCCATTCGTTTCAGCTCCGATTCACTCCCACGACCCCGAATGGACGCGAATGCAATTTCATAAATCCATAGGGACAAATGAAAAGAAATCGAAAAAACGGCCGCCTCAATTTTTGCTCCAGACCTCGTGTACTACCCCCTACGAGGATTATTCGGAAACCGAGTTCCATTCGTTTCAGCTCCGATTCACTCCGGACGACCCCGAATGGACGCGAATGCAATTTCATAAATCCATAGGGACAAATTATGAAAAGAAATCGAAAAACGGGCCGCCTCAATTTTTGCTCCAGACCTCGTGTACTACCCCCTACGAGGATTATTCGGAAACCGAGTTCCATTCGTTTCAGCTCCGATTCACTCCGGACGACCCCGAATGGACGCGAATGCAATTTCATAAATCCATAGGGACAAATTATGAAAAGAAATCGAAAAACGGGCCGCCTCAATTTTTGCTCCAGACCTCGTGTACTACCCCCTACGAGGATTATTCGGAAACCGAGTTCCATTCGTTTCAGCTCCGATTCACTCCACGACCCCGAATGGACGCGAATGCAATTTCATAAATCCATAGGGACAAATTATGAAAAGAAATCGAAAAAACGGGCCGCCTCAATTTTTGCTCCAACCTCGTGTACTACCCCCTACGAGGATTATTCGGAAACCGAGTTCCATTCGTTTCAGCTCCGATTCACTCCCGACGACCCCGAATGGACGCGAATGCAATTTCATAAATCCATAGGGACAAATTATGAAAAAAATCGAAAAAGGGCCGCCTCAATTTTTGCTCCAGACCTCGTGTACTACCCCCTACGAGGATTATTCGGAAACCGAGTTCCATTCGTTTCAGCTCCGATTCACTCCGGACGACCCCGAATGGACGCGAATGCAATTTCATAAATCCATAGGGACAAATTATGAAAAGAAATCGAAAAAACGGGCCGCCTCAATTTTTGCTCCAGACCTCGTGTACTACCCCCTACGAGGATTATTCGGAAACCGAGTTCCATTCGTTTCAGCTCCGATTCACTCCCGGACGACCCCGAATGGACGCGAATGCAATTTCATAAATCCATAGGGACAAATTATGAAAAGAAATCGAAAAAACGGGCCGCCTCAATTTTTGCTCCAGACCTCGTGTACTACCCCCTACGAGGATTATTCGGAAACCGAGTTCCATTCGTTTCAGCTCCGATTCACTGGACGACCCCGAATGGACGCGAATGCAATTTCATAAATCCATAGGGACAAATTATGAAAAAAATCGAAAAAACGGGCCGCCTCAATTTTTGCTCCAGACCTCGTGTACTACCCCCTACGAGGATTATTCGGAAACCGAGTTCCATTCGTTTCAGCTCCGATTCACTCCCGGACGACCCCGAATGGACGCGAATGCAATTTCATAAATCCATAGGGACAAATTATGAAAAGAAATCGAAAAACGGGCCCCTCAATTTTTGCTCCAGACCTCGTGTACTACCCCCTACGAGGATTATTCGGAAACCGAGTTCCATTCGTTTCAGCTCCGATTCACTCCGGACGACCCCGAATGGACGCGAATGCAATTTCATAAATCCATAGGGACAAATTATGAAAAAATCGAAAAAACGGGCCGCCTCAATTTTTGCTCCAGACCTCGTGTACTACCCCCTACGAGGATTATTCGGAAACCGAGTTCCATTCGTTTCAGCTCCGATTCACTCCGGACGACCCCGAATGGACGCGAATGCAATTTCATAAATCCATAGGGACAAATTATGAAAAAATCGAAAAAAGGGCCGCCTCAATTTTTGCTCCAGACCTCGTGTACTACCCCCTACGAGGATTATTCGGAAACCGAGTTCCATTCGTTTCAGCTCCGATTCACTCCGACGACCCCGAATGGACGCGAATGCAATTTCATAAATCCATAGGGACAAATTATGAAAAGAAATCGAAAAAGGGCCGCCTCAATTTTTGCTCCAGACCTCGTGTACTACCCCCTACGAGGATTATTCGGAAACCGAGTTCCATTCGTTTCAGCTCCGATTCACTCCGGACACCCCGAATGGACGCGAATGCAATTTCATAAATCCATAGGGACAAATTATGAAAAGAAATCGAAAAAACGGGCCGCCTCAATTTTTGCTCCAGACCTCGTGTACTACCCCCTACGAGGATTATTCGGAAACCGAGTTCCATTCGTTTCAGCTCCGATTCACTCCGGACGACCCCGAATGGACGCGAATGCAATTTCATAAATCCATAGGGACAAATTATGAAAAGAAATCGAAAAAAGGCCGCCTCAATTTTTGCTCCAGACCTCGTGTACTACCCCCTACGAGGATTATTCGGAAACCGAGTTCCATTCGTTTCAGCTCCGATTCACTCCCGGACGACCCCGAATGGACGCGAATGCAATTTCATAAATCCATAGGGACAAATTATGAAAAGAAATCGAAAAAACGGCCGCCTCAATTTTTGCTCCAGACCTCGTGTACTACCCCCTACGAGGATTATTCGGAAACCGAGTTCCATTCGTTTCAGCTCCGATTCACTCCGGACGACCCCGAATGGACCGAATGCAATTTCATAAATCCATAGGGACAAATTATGAAAAAAATCGAAAAAACGGGCCGCCTCAATTTTTGCTCCAGACCTCGTGTACTACCCCCTACGAGGATTATTCGGAAACCGAGTTCCATTCGTTTCAGCTCCGATTCACTCCGGACGACCCCGAATGGACGCGAATGCAATTTCATAAATCCATAGGGACAAATTATGAAAAGAAATCGAAAAAACGGGCCGCCTCAATTTTTGCTCCAGACCTCGTGTACTACCCCCTACGAGGATTATTCGGAAACCGAGTTCCATTCGTTTCAGCTCCGATTCACTCCGGACGACCCCGAATGGACGCGAATGCAATTTCATAAATCCATAGGGACAAATTATGAAAAGAAATCGAAAAAACGGGCCCCTCAATTTTTGCTCCAGACCTCGTGTACTACCCCCTACGAGGATTATTCGGAAACCGAGTTCCATTCGTTTCAGCTCCGATTCACTCCCGGACGACCCCGAATGGACGCGAATGCAATTTCATAAATCCATAGGGACAAATTATGAAAAGAAATCGAAAAAACGGGCCGCCTCAATTTTTGCTCCAGACCTCGTGTACTACCCCCTACGAGGATTATTCGGAAACCGAGTTCCATTCGTTTCAGCTCCGATTCACTCCGGACGACCCCGAATGGACGCGAATGCAATTTCATAAATCCATAGGGACAAATTATGAAAAGAAATCGAAAAAACCCGCCTCAATTTTTGCTCCAGACCTCGTGTACTACCCCCTACGAGGATTATTCGGAAACCGAGTTCCATTCGTTTCAGCTCCGATTCACTCCACGACCCCGAATGGACGCGAATGCAATTTCATAAATCCATAGGGACAAATTATGAAAAAATCGAAAAAACCGCCTCAATTTTTGCTCCAGACCTCGTGTACTACCCCCTACGAGGATTATTCGGAAACCGAGTTCCATTCGTTTCAGCTCCGATTCACTCCCGGACGACCCCGAATGGACGCGAATGCAATTTCATAAATCCATAGGGACAAATTATGAAAAAAATCGAAAAACGGGCCGCCTCAATTTTTGCTCCAGACCTCGTGTACTACCCCCTACGAGGATTATTCGGAAACCGAGTTCCATTCGTTTCAGCTCCGATTCACTCCCGGACGACCCCGAATGGACGCGAATGCAATTTCATAAATCCATAGGGACAAATTATGAAAGAAATCGAAAAAACGGGCCGCCTCAATTTTTGCTCCAGACCTCGTGTACTACCCCCTACGAGGATTATTCGGAAACCGAGTTCCATTCGTTTCAGCTCCGATTCACTCCGGACGACCCCGAATGGACGCGAATGCAATTTCATAAATCCATAGGGACAAATTATGAAAAGAAATCGAAAAAAGGGCCTCAATTTTTGCTCCAGACCTCGTGTACTACCCCCTACGAGGATTATTCGGAAACCGAGTTCCATTCGTTTCAGCTCCGATTCACTCCCGGACGACCCCGAATGGACGCGAATGCAATTTCATAAATCCATAGGGACAAATTATGAAAAGAAATCGAAAAAACGGGCCGCCTCAATTTTTGCTCCAGACCTCGTGTACTACCCCCTACGAGGATTATTCGGAAACCGAGTTCCATTCGTTTCAGCTCCGATTCACTCCCGGACGACCCCGAATGGACGCGAATGCAATTTCATAAATCCATAGGGACAAATTATGAAAAAAATCGAAAAACGGGCCGCCTCAATTTTTGCTCCAGACCTCGTGTACTACCCCCTACGAGGATTATTCGGAAACCGAGTTCCATTCGTTTCAGCTCCGATTCACTCCGGACGACCCCGAATGGACGCGAATGCAATTTCATAAATCCATAGGGACAAATTATGAAAACAAATCGAAAAAAGGGCCGCCTCAATTTTTGCTCCAGACCTCGTGTACTACCCCCTATGAGGATTATTCGGAAACCGAGTTCCATTCGTTTCAGCTCCGATTCACTCCCGGACGACCCCGAATGACGCGAATGCAATTTCATAAATCCATAGGGACAAATTATGAAAAGAAATCGAAAAACGGGCCGCCTCAATTTTTGCTCCAGACCTCGTGTACTACCCCCTACGAGGATTATTCGGAAACCGAGTTCCATTCGTTTCAGCCCCGATTCACTCCGGACGACCCCGAATGGACGCGAATGCAATTTCATAAATCCATAGGGACAAATTATGAAAAGAAATCGAAAAAACGGGCCGCCTCAATTTTTGCTCCAGACCTCGTGTACTACCCCCTACGAGGATTATTCGGAAACCGAGTTCCATTCGTTTCAGCTCCGATTCACTCCCGGACGACCCCGAATGGACGCGAATGCAATTTCATAAATCCATAGGGACAAATTATGAAAAGAAATCGAAAAAACGGGCCGCCTCAATTTTTGCTCCAGACCTCGTGTACTACCCCCTACGAGGATTATTCGGAAACCGAGTTCCATTCGTTTCAGCTCCGATTCACTCCGGACGACCCCGAATGGACGCGAATGCAATTTCATAAATCCATAGGGACAAATTATGAAAAGAAATCGAAAAAACGGCCGCCTCAATTTTTGCTCCAGACCTCGTGTACTACCCCCTACGAGGATTATTCGGAAACCGAGTTCCATTCGTTTCAGCTCCGATTCACTCCGGACGACCCCGAATGGACGCGAATGCAATTTCATAAATCCATAGGGACAAATTATGAAAAGAAATCGAAAAAACGGGCCGCCTCAATTTTTGCTCCAACCTCGTGTACTACCCCCTACGAGGATTATTCGGAAACCGAGTTCCATTCGTTTCAGCTCCGATTCACTCCCGGACGACCCCGAATGGACGCGAATGCAATTTCATAAATCCATAGGGACAAATTATGAAAAGAAATCGAAAAAACGGCCGCCTCAATTTTTGCTCCAACCTCGTGTACTACCCCCTACGAGGATTATTCGGAAACCGAGTTCCATTCGTTTCAGCTCCGATTCACTCCGGACGACCCCGAATGGACGCGAATGCAATTTCATAAATCCATAGGGACAAATTATGAAAAGAAATCGAAAAAACGGGCCGCCTCAATTTTTGCTCCAGACCTCGTGTACTACCCCCTACGAGGATTATTCGGAAACCGAGTTCCATTCGTTTCAGCTCCGATTCACTCCCGGACGACCCCGAATGGACGCGAATGCAATTTCATAAATCCATAGGGACAAATTATGAAAAGAAATCGAAAAAACGGGCCCCCTCAATTTTTGCTCCAGACCTCGTGTACTACCCCCTACGAGGATTATTCGGAAACCGAGTTCATTCGTTTCAGCTCCGATTCACTCCGGACGACCCCGAATGGATGCGAATGCAATTTCATAAATCCATAGGGACAAATTATGAAAAGAAATCGAAAAAACGGGCCGCCTCAATTTTTGCTCCAGACCTCGTGTACTACCCCCTACGAGGATTATTCGGAAACCGAGTTCCATTCGTTTCAGCTCCGATTCACTCCCGGACGACCCCGAATGGACGCGAATGCAATTTCATAAATCCATAGGGACAAATTATGAAAAAAATCGAAAAAAGGGCCGCCTCAATTTTTGCTCCAGACCTCGTGTACTACCCCCTACGAGGATTATTCGGAAACCGAGTTCCATTCGTTTCAGCTCCGATTCACTCCCGGACGACCCCGAATGGACGCGAATGCAATTTCATAAATCCATAGGGACAAATTATGAAAAGAAATCGAAAAAACGGGCCGCCTCAATTTTTGCTCCAGACCTCGTGTACTACCCCCTACGAGGATTATTCGGAAACCGAGTTCCATTCGTTTCAGCTCCGATTCACTCCCGGACGACCCCGAATGGACGCGAATGCAATTTCATAAATCCATAGGGACAAATTATGAAAAAAATCGAAAAAACGGGCCGCCTCAATTTTTGCTCCAGACCTCGTGTACTACCCCCTACGAGGATTATTCGGAAACCGAGTTCCATTCGTTTCAGCTCCGATTCACTCCCGGACGACCCCGAATGGACGCGAATGCAATTTCATAAATCCATAGGGACAAATTATGAAAAAAATCGAAAAAAGGGCCGCCTCAATTTTTGCTCCAGACCTCGTGTACTACCCCCTACGAGGATTATTCGGAAACCGAGTTCCATTCGTTTCAGCTCCGATTCACTCCCCGACCCCGAATGGACGAATGCAATTTCATAAATCCATAGGGACAAATTATGAAAAGAAATCGAAAAAAGGGCCGCCTCAATTTTTGCTCCAGACCTCGTGTACTACCCCCTACGAGGATTATTCGGAAACCGAGTTCCATTCGTTTCAGCTCCGATTCACTCCCGGACGACCCCGAATGGACGCGAATGCAATTTCATAAATCCATAGGGACAAATTATTAATTGAAATGGAAAAAAGGGCCCCTCAATTTTTGCTCCAGACCTCGTGTACTACCCCCTACGAGGATTATTCGGAAACCGAGTTCCATTCGTTTCAGCTCCGATTCACTCCGGACGACCCCGAATGGACGCGAATGCAATTTCATAAATCCATAGGGACAAATTATGAAAAGAAATCGAAAAAACGGGCCGCCTCAATTTTTGCTCCAGACCTCGTGTACTACCCCCTACGAGGATTATTCGGAAACCGAGTTCCATTCGTTTCAGCTCCGATTCACTCCCGGACGACCCCGAATGGACGCGAATGCAATTTCATAAATCCATAGGGACAAATTATGAAAAGAAATCGAAAAAACGGGCCGCCTCAATTTTTGCTCCAGACCTCGTGTACTACCCCCTACGAGGATTATTCGGAAACCGAGTTCCATTCGTTTCAGCTCCGATTCACTCCCACGACCCCGAATGGACGCGAATGCAATTTCATAAATCCATAGGGACAAATTATGAAAAAAATTGAAAAAACGGGCCGCCTCAATTTTTGCTCCAGACCTCGTGTACTACCCCCTACGATTATTCGGAAACCGAGTTCCATTCGTTTCAGCTCCGATTCACTCCCGACCCGAATGGACGCGAATGCAATTTCATAAATCCATAGGGACAAATTATGAAAAGAAATCGAAAAAAGGCCGCCTCAATTTTTGCTCCAGACCTCGTGTACTACCCCCTACGAGGATTATTCGGAAACCGAGTTCCATTCGTTTCAGCTCCGATTCACTCCGGACGACCCCGAATGGACGCGAATGCAATTTCATAAATCCATAGGGACAAATTATGAAAAGAAATCGAAAAAACGGGCCTCAATTTTTGCTCCAGACCTCGTGTACTACCCCCTACGAGGATTATTCGGAAACCGAGTTCCATTCGTTTCAGCTCCGATTCACTCCCGGACGACCCCGAATGGACGCGAATGCAATTTCATAAATCCATAGGGACAAATTATGAAAAGAAATCGAAAAAACGGGCCGCCTCAATTTTTGCTCCAGACCTCGTGTACTACCCCCTACGAGGATTATTCGGAAACCGAGTTCCATTCGTTTCAGCTCCGATTCACTCCCGGACGACCCCGAATGGACGCGAATGCAATTTCATAAATCCATAGGGACAAATTATGAAAAGAAATCGAAAAAACGGGCCCCCTCAATTTTTGCTCCAGACCTCGTGTACTACCCCCTACGAGGATTATTCGGAAACCGAGTTCCATTCGTTTCAGCTCCGATTCACTCCGGACGACCCCGAATGGACGCGAATGCAATTTCATAAATCCATAGGGACAAATTATGAAAAGAAATCGAAAAAACGGGCCGCCTCAATTTTTGCTCCAACCTCGTGTACTACCCCCTACGAGGATTATTCGGAAACCGAGTTCCATTCGTTTCAGCTCCGATTCACTCCCGGACGACCCCGAATGGACGCGAATGCAATTTCATAAATCCATAGGGACAAATTATGAAAAGAAATCGAAAAAACGGGCCGCCTCAATTTTTGCTCCAGACCTCGTGTACTACCCCCTACGAGGATTATTCGGAAACCGAGTTCCATTCGTTTCAGCTCCGATTCACTCCGGACGACCCCGAATGGACGCGAATGCAATTTCATAAATCCATAGGGACAAATTATGAAAAGAAATCGAAAAAGGGGCCGCCTCAATTTTTGCTCCAGACCTCGTGTACTACCCCCTACGAGGATTATTCGAAAACCAAGTTCCATTCGTTTCAGCCCCGATTCACTCCGGACGACCCCGAATGGACGCGAATGCAATTTCATAAATCCATAGGGACAAATTATGAAAAGAAATCGAAAAAACGGGCCGCCTCAATTTTTGCTCCAGACCTCGTGTACTACCCCCTACGAGGATTATTCGGAAACCGAGTTCCATTCGTTTCAGCTCCGATTCACTCCCGGACGACCCCGAATGGACGCGAATGCAATTTCATAAATCCATAGGGACAAATTATGAAAAGAAATCGAAAAAAGGGCCGCCTCAATTTTTGCTCCAGACCTCGTGTACTACCCCCTACGAGGATTATTCGGAAACCGAGTTCCATTCGTTTCAGCTCCGATTCACTCCCGGACGACCCCGAATGGACGCGAATGCAATTTCATAAATCCATAGGGACAAATTATGAAAAAACGAAAAAGGGCCGCCTCAATTTTTGCTCCAGACCTCGTGTACTACCCCCTACGAGGATTATTCGGAAACCGAGTTCCATTCGTTTCAGCTCCGATTCACTCCGGACGACCCCGAATGGACGCGAATGCAATTTCATAAATCCATAGGGACAAATTATGAAAAGAATCGAAAAAACGGGCCGCCTCAATTTTTGCTCCAGACCTCGTGTACTACCCCCTACGAGGATTATTCGGAAACCGAGTTCCATTCGTTTCAGCTCCGATTCACTCCCGGACGACCCCGAATGGACGCGAATGCAATTTCATAAATCCATAGGGACAAATTATGAAAAGAAATCGAAAAACGGCCGCCTCAATTTTTGCTCCAACCTCGTGTACTACCCCCTACGAGGATTATTCGGAAACCGAGTTCCATTCGTTTCAGCTCCGATTCACTCCGGACGACCCCGAATGGACGCGAATGCAATTTCATAAATCCATAGGGACAAATTATGAAAAGAAATCGAAAAAACGGGCCGCCTCAATTTTTGCTCCAGACCTCGTGTACTACCCCCTACGAGGATTATTCGGAAACCGAGTTCCATTCGTTTCAGCTCCGATTCACTCCGGACGACCCCGAATGGACGCGAATGCAATTTCATAAATCCATAGGGACAAATTATGAAAAGAAATCGAAAAAACAGGCCGCCTCAATTTTTGCTCCAGACCTCGTGTACTACCCCCTACGAGGATTATTCGGAAACCGAGTTCCATTCGTTTCAGCTCCGATTCACTCCCGGACGACCCCGAATGGACGCGAATGCAATTTCATAAATCCATAGGGACAAATTATGAAAAGAAATCGAAAAAACGGGCCGCCTCAATTTTTGCTCCAGACCTCGTGTACTACCCCCTACGAGGATTATTCGGAAACCGAGTTCCATTCGTTTCAGCTCCGATTCACTCCCGGACGACCCCGAATGGACGCGAATGCAATTTCATAAATCCATAGGGACAAATTATGAAAAAATCGAAAAAAGGGCCGCCTCAATTTTTGCTCCAGACCTCGTGTACTACCCCCTACGAGGATTATTCGGAAACCGAGTTCCATTCGTTTCAGCTCCGATTCACTCCCGGACGACCCCGAATGGACGCGAATGCAATTTCATAAATCCATAGGACAAATTATGAAAAGAAATCGAAAAAACCCGCCTCAATTTTTGCTCCAGACCTCGTGTACTACCCCCTACGAGGATTATTCGGAAACCGAGTTCCATTCGTTTCAGCTCCGATTCACTCCCGGACGACCCCGAATGGACGCGAATGCAATTTCATAAATCCATAGGGACAAATTATGAAAAGAAATCGAAAAAAGGGCCGCCTCAATTTTTGCTCCAGACCTCGTGTACTACCCCCTACGAGGATTATTCGGAAACCGAGTTCCATTCGTTTCAGCTCCGATTCACTCCCACGACCCCGAATGGACGCGAATGCAATTTCATAAATCCATAGGGACAAATTATGAAAAAATCGAAAAAAGGGCCGCCTCAATTTTTGCTCCAGACCTCGTGTACTACCCCCTACGAGGATTATTCGGAAACCGAGTTCCATTCGTTTCAGCTCCGATTCACTCCCGGACGACCCCGAATGGACGCGAATGCAATTTCATAAATCCATAGGGACAAATTATGAAAGAAATCGAAAAAACGGGCCCCTCAATTTTTGCTCCAGACCTCGTGTACTACCCCCTACGAGGATTATTCGGAAACCGAGTTCCATTCGTTTCAGCTCCGATTCACTCCGGACGACCCCGAATGGACGCGAATGCAATTTCATAAATCCATAGGATTAAAAACTAAGTGCTCAACTAACCCCCTACGAGGATTATTCGGAAACCGAGTTCCATTCAGCTCCGATTCACTCCGCGACCCCGAATGGACGCGAATGCAATTTCATAAATCCATAGGGACAAATTATGAAAAGAAATCGAAAAAAGGGCCGCCTCAATTTTTGCTCCAGACCTCGTGTACTACCCCCTACGAGGATTATTCGGAAACCGAGTTCCATTCGTTTCAGCTCCGATTCACTCCCGACGACCCCGAATGGACGCGAATGCAATTTCATAAATCCATAGGGACAAATTATGAAAAGAAATCGAAAAAGGGCCGCCTCAATTTTTGCTCCAGACCTCGTGTACTACCCCCTACGAGGATTATTCGGAAACCGAGTTCCATTCGTTTCAGCTCCGATTCACTCCCGGACGACCCCGAATGGACGCGAATGCAATTTCATAAATCCATAGGGACAAATTATGAAAGAAATCGAAAAAAGGCCGCCTCAATTTTGCTCCAGACCTCGTGTACTACCCCCTACGAGGATTATTCGGAAACCGAGTTCCATTCGTTTCAGCTCCGATTCACTCCGGACGACCCCGAATGGACGCGAATGCAATTTCATAAATCCATAGGGACAAATTATGAAAAGAAATCGAAAAAAGGGCCGCCTCAATTTTTGCTCCAGACCTCGTGTACTACCCCCTACGAGGATTATTCGGAAACCGAGTTCCATTCGTTTCAGCTCCGATTCACTCCCGGACGACCCCGAATGGACGCGAATGCAATTTCATAAATCCATAGGGACAAATTATGAAAAAAATCGAAAAAACGGGCCGCCTCAATTTTTGCTCCAGACCTCGTGTACTACCCCCTACGAGGATTATTCGGAAACCGAGTTCCATTCGTTTCAGCTCCGATTCACTTCCGCGACCCCGAATGGACGCGAATGCAATTTCATAAATCCATAGGGACAATTATGAAAAAAATCGAAAAACGGGCCGCCTCAATTTTTGCTCCAGACCCGTGTACTACCCCCTACGAGGATTATTCGGAAACCGAGTTCCATTCGTTTCAGCTCCGATTCACTCCCGGACGACCCCGAATGGACGCGAATGCAATTTCATAAATCCATAGGGACAAATTATGAAAAGAAATCGAAAAAACGCCGCCTCAATTTTTCTAGACCTCGTGTACTACCCCCTACGAGGATTATTCGGAAACCGAGTTCCATTCGTTTCAGCTCCGATTCACTCCCGGACGACCCCGAATGGACGCGAATGCAATTTCATAAATCCATAGGGACAAATTATGAAAAGAAATCGAAAAAACGGGCCGCCTCAATTTTTGCTCCAACCTCGTGTACTACCCCCTACGAGGATTATTCGGAAACCGAGTTCCATTCGTTTCAGCTCCGATTCACTCCCGGACCCCGAATGGACGCGAATGCAATTTCATAAATCCATAGGGACAAATTATGAAAAAATCGAAAAAACGGCCGCCTCAATTTTTGCTCCGACCTCGTGTACTACCCCCTACGAGGATTATTCGGAAACCGAGTTCCATTCGTTTCAGCTCCGATTCACTCCGGACGACCCCGAATGGACGCGAATGCAATTTCATAAATCCATAGGGACAAATTATGAAAAGAAATCGAAAAAACGGGCCGCCTCAATTTTTGCTCCAACCTCGTGTACTACCCCTACGAGGATTATTCGGAAACCGAGTTCCATTCGTTTCAGCTCCGATTCACTCCCACGACCCCGAATGGACGCGAATGCAATTTCATAAATCCATAGGGACAAATTTGAAAAGAAATCGAAAAACGGTCCCCTTAATCTTTGCTCCCGACCTTGTGTACTACCCCTATGAGGATATTCGGAAACCGAGTTTCCATTCGTTTCAGCTC
>NW_027419744.1:0-57711 GCF_009905375.1 Apium graveolens | reverse complement strand
TGATTTGTGTGACTCTCGCACTTCTCTCCATACAAGTAGTGCCTTCAATCTTTAGGGAAAAACTATTATCGTGAGCCCAAGATCATGGGTGGGATATTGAATTTTTATATTCCCTTAATTGTCTTGACACATACGCGTTTACCTTGCCGTGCTGTATAACAACGCACCCTAATTCCTCACGCGAAGCGTCACTAAAAATCATAAAATATCTTTTTCCATCCGGCAACGCCAACATAGGGGCCGTCACCAATCTTTTCTTCAGTTCTTGGAAGCTGTTCTCGCATTCGTCTGTCCATTTGAACTTCTCAATCTTACGAGTAAGCCGCGTTAAACGGGCTGTGATCTTTGCAAAATTGAAAGAACCTAAGGTAGTAACCGGCCAACCCTATCTCTGGTAGTTACCTTGACTACGGTCATTAATTCCTTAGCATCATCTCTTCAGTCTTGTTAGGATCCTTCACGGGATCCTAATCAGCAACAATCTCTTCTTGGACAACTCCTCAACGGCTACATCCTCAACATGAGCATTATCTGGTCCCTCGTTAGGACGCTCTATCGGATCCACAATCTGATCCCCAATATATAATAAAACATCATCGAATTATTGCTCTTGAACTTCAGGGTTCGGAGTCCCACTTCCATATACGATAACGAACTACGCTTCTATCACGATATTTATAAGGGTTCCCATAAGGGTTTTAACTATCAGTACTACGTTAGGTAGTCTGACTATGAACTTGGAAAGTGTTCTTATTATCTTAGTGAACTTCTTTTCTTAACGTCGCATCATCTCTGAGGTTTATAACGCTTAGCTCTGATACCATTTCTGTAACACCCCCAAATCCGGGTCGGGGATCCGGGTTGTCACGAGTTCCATTTCCCTTAACAACACTTAATCTAAATTAACAACCAATTACTGCGTATTGTGACCCCACAATATACACACACACCACACGTTAAAGTCTCAGAGATGAATACAAAAATAACACAAGTCATTTTATTCCACAATTATAAGTCATTACACCTCAAAAGAGTTTTTGAATAAATTTACATATTCTTTGCCATTATTACAATTCATAAATATACATAAGTCTGGTACATCAAAAGTTGAAAGCCTAGCCTATTGGTAATTCTACCTCAGCTACAGCGGCATCAACGCCTACAGGAAACTGCAGAATGTTTCCTATCCGCTCGCAAATTGGGAGCTTGGTCCTATTCATCTTGTCTAGATGTGTTGTGTGATGAAATAATAAAGCAAGGGTGAGCAACAAGCCCACCAAAATATCATGTATAATAATTTACAATATATGAGCATTCTCATAGTACTCATGAAAGTCTTAGTTAAGAAGAAATGAACCAAGTTGATATCTTAACGACCAAGTCGCAAAATATTCAGTATATATGTATATATACTTTTCAAAATCTTGGAAGTCTTCTTCCATGCATAATATACACAGAGTTCCAGTTTAAAACTGTATAAAAATATCGTTGCAAGGTGATCTCATATATCTAACCTTGTCTCAACGTTTTTCTGAAAATCTTTGTCATGCATAAGATAATCATTTACTAGATATAAGTTGAAAAGATGAAGTTACAAGATACTCCAATATACTTATCTTTCCCAAATACTACTTGAACTACCACCATTCAAGGTATAATCAATTTCAAAAGTTCATCACATAGATGAGACTACAAGATAAGACTTGAATAGATTCAATCTTTGAAATATCATTTGAAAGAAATAAAGTTACGAGATACTTCATTAAGTCCAGATATATATATACAACTATATATATATATCTCATACATTACTTGAAAACCTCTTCTATGAAAATTATAAACAGAGTTGCAATATCCACTGAATTTGGATGAATGAAAACCTTGGCATAAACCTGATATCTTGCTGATCAGGCAAAGATACCAATTAAGTCACCTTTTCTACTAGCAGATGGATGAATTCCCCACTGGTCATCACCCTGGACGCATTAGGACCTTATGCTGGACTGCCACTCATCCACTTACGCTTTGATGGACTCCCACTGAGCCACTTACACTTTGATGGACTCCCACTGAGCCATGGCGCCTATTCCGACGCATTTTGATTGGGCTTACTTCCCGAACGTTGGGCAAGTAATCAAACTCTTTTATCAAATTAGCAACTTCATTGCACCAAAAATACACCACGGAGCCGGATCCCTTAGATTTTGAGTGAGTATTTAAATTCCCTTCGAAAAGAAGATCTTAAATTTGAAAATGAGTTTTGGGATCCGCTTGAACTTTAAAAATCATTTTGAAGACTCGAAAACATTTTTAAGAATGTTTGGAGTTATGATGATTTAATAAAATAAATCAGTCCCGATATGTTAGAAAATATCTGAATATTATTATTTAAATAATATTCCCATAAAGGATAATCTTTATAAAATAATGAAGTAGAAGTTTTAAAACTCATACATGAAACGAATAATAAATAACAAAAGGTATACTTATACGAAAGTAAGATCTTTATTTGAATAATCGAAAATAAGTTTGATTATTATTCAAAACTATTGATATACCTTATTCGATTAATAGTTATAGAAAACTACATAAAATATACCCGGGAACCTCGCCTCCCGGTTTTAGGAAAATGTTCAACTTTGGGTCCCCTATACTAAGGGTATACACAAATAGTGCTTATCTCTAGCATAGGTATTATGCAATTTATAACAACTGAATCAACAATGAGATATCAAGATTACGAAACAGGCATGCATATATATATCATATCAACATGCTCCAATATATCGCAAGGCTTGCTAATAATAACCATGCACTTATCTCAAGATAATGTATCAATATATTACATCACAACAACAGTATAACGGGGTAGAAAAACTTTCCCGAGCGTTCCGGCGGTAGAATTAAAGCTTTAGAGTGGGTACGGTAACCTATGAACAACAACATTAGCCGGAATATAGACCATGGTCGCTTAAAAAACTAGTCAAAACTCACTCATACCCTAACGGTCACTTATACGCTTGACAATTTGCGTTAATCGCTCGCCGTACCCTTGGCTCCACAATTTTAATAAATTAACTGCTACGAATTTTAAGGCGACTCTTTCGTGAATTCTCTACCAACTGACCAATTAATCTTACCATAATTGTTTTGTAATCCAATTAGTCTTTTAAGGGCCTTAAACAAGGTTTGAAAGTTAAGCGAGGGGTAATGGTTCGCTTGCGAACGCCCGTTACTTTAAAACGGTCGCTTCTCCTAAACCGTACATCGGATCTAAGCGAAGCACATACCAAAACGAAGCTTACGACACGATCGAGCTAAAGATGGAAAAGTTACAGATTAGTCAGTGAGCTTTCTGTCCCTGAACACTAAGTACAACGCATCTGAATGAAAACGGGCATTACGACGATATGTTTACGCGATACCAATATTTATACTACTCTAATTCCTTACCAATTCACTACAACCACCCAACCATACAACAATACATTAAACACAACTTAGATCAAGGCAAAGTTAGTCCTATAATCTCAGTTTTCCATCTCATTCAACCACAACATGACTACTATCCATAACTTAAGATTCATTAACCATTAACCAAGATTCATATCCAAAAATCACACAAATCCAACCAAACTATCTAATATACATGGATCTTGCTATATATACATAACATCTATCCATAAATTCATTCAAAACTCAAAGTTCCAACTATAAGTAAAAGGTGAGAGTTGTTTATACCTCCTGAAGCTTCCTAACACAACCCCAAAGCTTTTGAATGCCCAAAAGAACCTTGATCTTGCTTGTATAACCTTAACATTTTCATAAAAATCAAGAAAACTAACATTAGTTCTTGAAAGTTACTAGTCATCATCACTTTTGATGATTTGGTTTGCCTAGGTTAAGAATGGAATTTGGCTTTCCAAACTTCTACCAATGCATTCACTAGTAGGCAATATTCTAAAAATCGGTCCCGAATTAACCGATTAATCGGCCGATTAATCGGAGTTCGGACGGGTCCCGCCTCAATTAATCATTAATCGGTGCAAAGCTACGGTTTTTTTAAAAAATCGGTCAAAAGTCGGGCAGTTCGGGAAAAAATCGGTCGAAATCGGGTCAAAAATCGGGTCCGAACGGTCAAAGTTTGAAATTATTAAAAAAATATTTTTTTTAAAGAAAAATTACAAGTTTTTTAAAAATAATAATTAATATTAATATTAATAATAATATATTAATATATTAGCTCTGTTACCTACAAAAAATAACGTATATTCTGATATTCCTAAATCCTCTACGCAAATCTCTAGTTGAATTACTCTCAAATCTCAACACTTGCTTGATCGATTAATAATCTTAAGGTATTCTAAATTTATTCAACAATGATTACATCTTTCATATTTGTATTATTTTTAGTCCTACCCCTCACTCGATTTATTTTAAATCTTAAGGTTTGAACTAGTAAGTAGTATTTTTCTGACTAAAGTAGTGACTAGTGAGTAATCAGTATAAACCACTTAACTACCAATTATGTAATAGTGATGGTGATTTTTTTTGTAAATCTTACCATTTAAACATCAATATTGAATTAATGATATGTGGTTTTATTTTTGTAAATCTTGTGAAAGATTAGTGACATTTAAATATAATTATTTATTATTATTTATTAAATAAATTGCTTCCGATTAATACTCTGATTAATCAATCTGATTAATTACCGATTATCCGATTAATCACTGAAAGGTCCCTCCACCGAATAATTCTGATTTCTGCTTTTTAGAACACTGCTAGTAGGTAAGGAAGCTATGGTAATTACCTTGTGATTTTAGAGCAAGAGAAGCTAAGATTTGCTTCTTGAAAAAACCAGCCGAGAGTTTAGATGGGGAAGAAGAAGAGAGCTTGCTTGATTCTTGAATGCTAAAGTTTGTGAAATGATTTGCTTGGCTAGGATTAATCCTTGGTAAATATCTTCCTTTAACTTTAATAAAGTGATGACATCACCTCCAGTTACATCATCACAAAGACACTTGTCCAAACTTATGGTTGGATGATGTCACAACCCACTAATCCCATCTGATTAGTGCTTATTACTTGGCTATTGGTCGTTATCTGTTTTTACGGTTCGCTTAACTTTTGTTCTCGTTCGTCATTTGAGGGATCATATCCGGGATCTTATTACTTACGGCTTCCATGAACCTTTATTAATATCTTATATTCCTTTAAATGATCCTCTGCTATAATCCTTAAATAAAATCCTTTTAATTATGTTACCAAATACCTATCCTTTCGGTATCTGGTGGATTTTCGGGAAAAATCAAAGTGTTCGAATTTGGATTCTGAAGATTTTTACATACACTCATTTACTTAATGGAATACTAATACGATCTCAGAATTTCCATAACAGTACTCCTATATAGTGTGGTCTGATAATTTTCCTTAATCAGCATAGTCAGCAAAAGTTACTATGCATCAGGGTTTCAAAAATTTCCAAAAATTGGGGTTATTACATTTAATGAAGTTAGAATCCCATATTTGTCTCATATAATAAATCAACCTTTATTCTCCTTAGTTATTGCATGTTAGTTAGTACCTTAGTTATAAATAATCTCAATTTGTTATTCGTCTTAGCATTGAATAAGAACCATATCATTGTTGCATAAGCGCATAAATCTTAAGTTAACCAAAAGAGTCTCTGTGGGAACGAACTAGAAAGAATTCTATATACTTGTGAACGCGTATACTTGACGTGTATTATTAGCGCGTGTTCTAACCCTAACACTCATCTCATGAACCTGAATTTGATAGCACAAACTCAGGGGGAGAAAGAGAGGGAAGGTTCTGCAAGTCATGCCAATGTTGAAGAAAATACAGAGAACTCAAATCAACAAACTCACACCAGAAAGTGGGGATAGAAGTCACACTAGAGAAGCAATTATTGGTGATCCAACTGCTGGAGTGAGGATAGAAGTGCAACTTCCAATGAATGTCTACATTCATGTTTTCTTTCACAAATTGAGCCAAAGAAAACTGAAGAAACTCTACTTGATCCTGATTGGATATCTGCTATGCAAGAGGAGCTAAATCAGTTCGAAAGAAACAAAGTTTGGGATTTGGTTCCTGCACAAAAGAACATAGGTATAACTTGAACAAAGTGGTTGTACAGTAAAAAGATGGATGAAAATGGAATTGTCACTAGGAACAATGCAAGGTTGGTTGCAAAAGGCTATTCAAAGGAAGAAGGAATTGACTATAATGAAACTCTTTCTCCAGTTGCAAGACTTGAAGCAATAAGGATTTTTCTTACATTTGCTGATCATTCAAATTTTAAAGTATATTAAATGGATGTCAAAAGTGCATTCCTAAATGGTGAGTTGGAAGAAGAAGTTTATGTGCAACAGCCACCTGGCTTTGAAGATCCATAATTTCTAAACTTTTTATACAAGTTGCTCAAGGCCCTCTATGGACTAAAACAAGCACCTAGAGCCTGGTATGACACATTGCCAGATATTCTACTTAAACATGGATTCACTAGAGGAATAATAGACAAGACACTCTTCTACAAGATGCATGGTGGTGATATGATCCCAGTTCAAATTTATGTCGATCATATCATTTTTGGTTCTACAAATGAAAAACTTTGTCAAAGATTCTATAAGCTTATGCAGAGTGAATATGAAATGAGCTTGATGGGTGAATTAAGTTACTTTCTTGGACTTCAAGTCAGTCAAAGAAGTGATGAAATTTTCATCAGCCAAACTAAGTATGTCAAGGATTTATTGAAAAAGTTTGGTGTGGTTGATTGTTCACCTGCATCTACACCTATGTCTACATCTACAAAGTTTGATGAAGACAAAAAGGGCAAGAGTGTAGATATCTCAAGCTATAGAGGAATGATTGGATATTTGATGTACTTAACTACAAGTAGACCAGACATCATTTTTGCAACATGTCTGTGTGTAATATTCAAGCAAATCCAAAAGAATCACATTTGATGGCTGTAAGAGGATTTTCAGATACTTGAAGGGGACTCCAAACGTGGGATTATGGTATCCTAAGGGAACTGTTTTTGAACCTGTTGGATACACAGATACAGATTTTGCTGGATGCAGGGTTGACAGGAAAAGTATTAGTGGAAGCTGTCAGTTTCTTGGACAAAGACTTGTATCGTGGTATAGCAAGAAACAACGATCTGTGTCAACTTCCACAGTTGAGGCTGAATACATAGCTGCTGGAAGTTGTTGTGCTCAAGTGCTTTAGATTAGAAATCACCTAATGGACTATGGCCTAGTGTTACACAAAATTCCAATTATGTGTGACAATACTAGTGTTGTATCTATTATGGCTAATCTAGTTAATCATTCTAGAACAAAGTACATTGATAGTAAGGTACCATTTTATTAGAGAACATGTTGCAAATGGTACCACTGAGCTCATTTTTATTCCAACAGAAAAACAATTAGCTAACATTTTCACTAAACCTTTGGATGAAGCAAATTTCACTAGACTTGTAGGTGAAATTGGAATGTTAAATTCTTCATCCTAAGGCAAGAACTCATCAAATGTTTTGCAGCAGATTAATTTCTAGTCAATCAAAATTAAACTTGATTTAACTGGAAATTAGCTGAAATATGAATTATAAATATTTCAAAAATCTCTTCATATTTATTTTTCAAAATTCAAAATCTGAATTAAAAATTTTCAAATTCTAAGTAAACTGTCTAAATGTTGATCTGCATTTTCAATATGTAGTATTAACACAAGGAAGAATCAAAGTAATCAAAAGTATAGAGAACTGAGTTCTCGATAAGTCTAATTGACTTATCGACAAGTCATTTTAAGACTTCTCGAGTGAGTTCTCGACAAGTCAATTTTCTGACTTCTCGAAGGACTTCTCGATAAGCTTCATTATGACTTATCGATAAGTCATTGTAGAGTTCTCTATAAGTGTTAACTTACAGAGTTCTCTACAAGTATAATTTTAGACTTATAAATAACTCAGAACTGAGATAATTTAATTTAATAAATTATTTTGGTAAAATAATTTTGACAAAAATCATAATGATTTTATTATGATTTATTCAAATAAAAATTAGAAACAAATCAGTCCATTTAGGACAAACTGAGTATTTTTTTGACATCTCGACAAGTCAATTTTATTTCTCTAAAAGAGTAAATTAAAATGACTTCCTGATATGTAATTTTTTTTTCAAAATGACTTCTCGATAAGCAAACTCCAAACGTCTATTTTTGAGTTCTCGATAAGTCATTTGCTTTTACTATAAATACTCAGATATCTCGACATACACATACTTACACCTTCGAGAACTCTAAGTGAACAAGAATTTTGAAATCAAAGCCGATTTCTCTCTCGTTTCGAACTCTTTCTCTTCAATTTTTCTTACCCACTAAACTTCATACTCTTTTCAATGGCAGCCAACATTATTGTACCCTTTATCCGAAAAGAAACCAACTTTCTTGCAATTCTGGATGCAACTCAAGCTCCTGAAAACTTTCAAAACTTTTGTGAGATTTCTGCCTGAAACATACTTTGTGGGAGCTCTTATTGCTAATCCTGTGCTTTACTTGGATGTCTTAGGGGGATTTCTAGAATACAGCCGTAATAAGAACAGTGGCGCATGAGAATCAGGCTATATCAATAGTGATAAACTATACAATCAAGGGCCAACAGGTGGAGATTTTGAGAATAATGTCAACATGGCATTAGGCATACCTACGGACAAGCTAGTGGAGGCTCCAACTCAGGATGAGCGTTATGAATTCGTAGACTTCATCAATTATTCTGAAAAGAACTTACCCTTACCTCATGCCTGACATAAGGATAAATGCTCAATCTAGCACATCAATGGTCCCTGAACCTGTGGAAGTACAAACACAGGAACACCAACAGGGACCTTCCAAAGCTGAGACCCTTTCTTCTATACCAATAGCAGCTAGGAAACCAACCATCCTCTCAAAAGGTTAAATTGAGTAAAAGAAGAGATAGAAGGAAACCTACCAATTATAACTGAGAGTGGTGAGGAACAAACACCAACAGAGTCACCCTTGGTCAGAAAACCAAAGAAGGCTAAACACTTAGAGTTGACCCACTCAAGCCACCTCTGCATCCTCTCAAAAGGATGTAGTTGAAAATAAGGGACTTAAACAGACTCTAGAGGCACCCTTTCAAAAGGATGTCTCTATTGAAAAGAGCATTAACCCAGATGCACCTTGTAAAGAGTATGCACAACCATCACTTGAACAAATTCAAGTGCATGGAAGGAGAAATAAGGATGGCACACACAAGGAGAGCACATCTCTTGAAGCTCCCTCATCTATTCAGGAAGAGCTGGCAACACTCAACACTGAAATTCAAAATCTTATCTCTAAAATTTCTTCTTCTTACACAACACCTGAATCTAATTCTCAGGTGCAATCTCACTCAAGTGACTTGGTTCAAGAAACCTTGCTCACCATCTAGACACCAAATTTAGATGGTGAGAGACTACTAGCTGGGGTAGACCTTGAAGACACCATTATAAACATGATGGATTCATCAATTTTTACTGAAGACCCCATGGTGATCACAAATGCACCTTCATGCGCAAATCAGCTTCACAGGCTATAAGGGTTTGAGGGTAGTACTCCTGAGGGGGAGCTATCTAAATCCTCACCAATTCAATTGGAGGTTCCTGTCACAAGAACAACCCCCTCAAAACCTTAGCTGAAATTGCACTAACAATTGAAGCTGGGAGTATGATTTCCAATGACTCTGCTATTGTAGAGGCAAGAACATCACATTCATGTGATAATGTTTTGCAAGAAGCACAAGGGTTTGAGGCTGGTGCACGTGACAGTAACCCATCCAAATCACCTCCAATTCAATTGGAGGTTACCATCACTAGTGGAGAACAACAACCTATCACAACCACAGTGCAAACTGTGAGTAAAACTGTGACTTCTATCACAGGTGGTTCTGTAAACTTATCTCCCTCTCACCCAACCAATCAACCTTCCACCTCTCAACCACAAGAACCTCACTATATATCAATGGCTACAAGGAGCTGCTTTTCAACCTTCCACAGTTGTTGATCTCATGGTTGACCAACTTGGTGGCCTTGCTCAATTATCACAGCAGCTTCCCACATCCAACATGTCAAATCAAGACTACTAGGCCATTATGTTATCCTACCAGACAGATGTTGAAGAACAACAAGCTAAATTGTTGATGAAGCTGGTCAGGATGCAAACTGTGAAATGGCTGGACAAAGAGTTTACTATTAAAATGGATGCTGTATTAGCCCAATTCAAGGAAGAGTATCTAACTATCTTGGGGAGAAATGCTAGATCCTTAACCCCACATGAAGTGTATGATGCAGTGAATGAGGTATACAAGGATCAAACCAAAATTTTCCATACCTTTGGAAAAGCACTTAAAATTACTCTAACTGGGCATCAAGACAAGATAATAAAGATGGTTAGAGAAACTATGGATCAAATTATTCCCTCACAGACAGAGATCAAGAATAAATTCACAACTTTTGCTGATCAACTGTCTAGGTATGAGAAGTGGAGTGGACACAAGTGTCAAGAATTTAAAAACCTCATTTGTATCCCTGCATGACCAAGTTCAAAAACATATCACTCACTAAATGATTCAAGGATGAAGCTGGATCAAATGCATTCTAGCAGCTACACTACTTCAGCCTTGCTCATGGAAGAAATTAAGAAGGCTGTGCAGGATACATTTGGAGTTTCTACTTCCTCCACATCTCAATCCTCATCTCACATACAAGTTCAAGAACTTTAACAACAAGTGTCTTCTCTACAAAACTCAATAACTGACTTAGTGCACAAGTACAAGGTCTCACACCTTTTGTGTCGAGGTCAACAAACAGACATCAAAACCCTGGTGAACTCTCACAAGCATCTCCAAATACAGATTTTGTGGCTTTGGGAGCCATCACAGGGAAGATCAACATACTATTCCCTCATTACCTGAAGCTATAAGGTCAACAATACCAACTCCCGTACTCATGCCTGTTTCCAAGACTAAGGGGGAGATAGAAGTTAGGATTCAACAATCCAGGGATGCTGGTAAATCAAAGAGCCTATTCAGACTGGCAAAAATTCTTCACAAGCTTAATCATTTCCAGATGTAGGAAAAGACAGACTTATCAAGGCTGCAGAAAGACCAAATCAAGATCAAGAATTCAGTAAACTTCTTGCAGTCCTAAGGATGTCTCTTCAAAGCAACTACATCACCTACAAAAGAGCATTGTCCTAGAACATCAACTCCATTAGGGCAGTGGACGTGAGAATTGATAACTACTTGGAGAAGAAGAATTTTTGTGAATATAAATGATGCTGGTGTGGACAGATGTCTCCAAGTGTCTATTCCAAATCTCAGAACTTTAAGAGTATCTGAATTGGATGTAGTTATTAACAAGGTACATGTGGTCATCACATAGGACACCTAATTGCTTCATGAACTCAAAAAGGCTCAAATAGATGCTTTTACTATAGCTTATCTATATCCAAACAAAGGGGTATCCTACATCTGTTCTCAAACCAAGAAATGCAATATCTTCAATGTTCCCAAGAACTCTGTTAAAGGAAATATGAGGCTGATCATGACACTTTAATCTAATTTGAAATACAAAAAGAAAAAGAAAATTTAAGATGAAGAAATGATCAGAATACTTGAAAGGTATCTTGTAAATGCTGATACCATGTTGCCAACCACACAATTCAATTTTAAAGATGACAAGGATGATGATGAGAAGAAGCATGATACACAAAAACCTTCTGGCTCAAATCCAATTCAATCTATAAGAGCAACTGGCAGCAAGGATAAGAAGAAGGATGAAAGTAAAAGGAGATGAAAAGAAGAAGGAAGATGAGAGGAAGAAAGGAGATGAAAGTAGAAAGAAGAAAAAGGAAGATGGTTCAGGACCACAAAAAACAATCCCTACCAATCTAAATCAACCAAGCTCAACTCATTAAACCTTTTAGCTCAAACGCTCAACCATCATTCACCTCAAGCTAAAATTCTTATATAAGCCAACTGCAAACTCTCTTCTCAAAATCCCTATCACTACCAGCCAAACTAGCCTAAAGAAAATTTCAAAACCTACCTTCATTTGAACCACCAACCAGACTCACTTTAAATCTGTTGGGGAAAAAACAAAGCAATTGCATTGTTATTGAGAGATCTCTCTGGAATTGCTATAATCAATCTGACTTTCTGCCACTTAATTGGTGCCTCATAGATGAAAAATATTTTCAACAGCTAGCTGAAGAAATAGTCAGAGTTTGGGTTGTATCATATACAAAAATCATAATTTACTATGATGATGGTTCTTTTCACTTTACTTGGAAACAACCTAATGGACAACACTTTCAACCACAGAATTCAAAAGAGTGATCAGTTTGATGAAGGATAAGGATACAATTACAAGGTTCTGAAGAGCTGTATGTTGTGTATGAGTGAAAGAAAGGGATGAGAAAAATCCAATGGCAAAGGCTGAAAAGGAAGAAAAAGATAGGAAGTATGCAGAGAACTTTCAAGAATTGAGAAAAAGATCAAATGAGCTTAAAGCAAAAGGGATGAGCAGACCTTCCAAAGATGGACATTTTCTGAACATAAAGATTGGCAGGTTCTGCAAATTTAGAGTTGTTACTTAAATGGTTATTCATTAGATGAGTGGTCTCAAGCTTGTGGAAGCTTTAAGAGGAACTGAAATTATAGAAGAAATGGAAGTGTTAGGACTCTTAAGGATCTCATTAGAAAGGAGCCAGACTATGAGGATTTTATATAATGAATGCCTTGTTAAAACTTCAATTACCACTCAATGTTAAACATTTGTTCTGTCAGTTTGTATGTAAAGTTTAAATGTTCATTATAGCTTGGGGTTAGTCTTGTTATAGACATGAATTTGTGTCAAGCAATCTTCTCACAAATTGGGGCAGATTGGTGTAAGACAAGCCTGTACTAGTAACAAGACTATGTCAAATTGACAAGCCCTAAGTAAGTTATATGATAATATAAGTTTGCAATTTTGTATTGTATAACCTAAGTCTGTGAAAGTGTAAATTGGATTAGACTGGAGTATGGTTCCGTAAACAGTCTCAAGCCTAAGAATAAACTCTGGAAGAAGATCATGAAGATCATGCCTCATGGAAAGTGTGAAGAAGCTTAAGTTGAATAAATCTATTTTAGGAAAAACATTTTAAGTCAAGAAATCTACAAGTCACAGATTAAGTCTTAAGAGAAGTCATTCGAGAACTCCAGAATGACTTATCGAGAAGTCAGAAAAGATACTAGAGAACTCAGAGATATTGACAAGCCAAATGAAGATATGAAGATTGGAGATATCGACAATTCAAATTATAACTACAGATCTCAGAGATATCGATAAGTCAAAATATCACTAGAGATCTCTGAGATATCGACAAGTCATTTCTGCACTAGTAAAACTCAGGTGTTAGGTAATGAATTACACACGGAGGGGTGAATATGTTTTTGTTTTTTCTGCTTTTCTTGAAATGGTTTAAGGTGATGAACAAAGTAAATTAAACCTGGAAGTGAAATGTGTTAATACTGAAATTCAAACATATAACAATAGTGAACACAAATCTTTCAAAACTCACTTAATTTATATTAAAATTAAGAATGTCTTTCTACAAAATTTCTAGGCTCGTTGTTGATAAAGAGCTTAGCTTCTTCCGTGAGAGAATACAAGATATCCTAATCTAAATTGTTACATCTAAAAAAAGCACATCCAGTGTTTACTTTATAGAACAGTAAACACTATTTTTTACACAGCATGCAAATACCTATACTAAACCCTATTTCTGGATAACCAAATCTTTCTATTTCTGGCTTAGTGTATCTTTTCTAATCTTGCCTGCCTGTGACTTTACTTTTCCAGTTAATCTTGGCCTTTGATCTGTACTCCTTCAAGCTGCTTTTGTAGACTTGTCAATCCAATTGATTGGATTGTTTATTGATTGATAATCTTGGATATTTAACTGGTCTGCACTTTGTACTTGACTTTTACCTCGAGATCTCTAGTTTGGTATATAGAGAACTTGACATCTCGAAAAGATAATGGCTTATCGAGATCTCTCATCACTCTATATTTGTTTTGACTTATTGAAGTCTCTGAGTTCTCTATAAGAGAATTTGGATTGTCGAGATCTCTAAATTTCTGCATGTAGAACTGACTTATCCATATCTCTAATCTTCATGTCTTCAATTTTACTTGTCGATATCTCTGAGTTCTCTAGTGCAGAAATGACTTGTCGATATCTCCAATCTTCATGTCTTCAGTTTTCCTTATCGATATCTCTGAGACTTCTCCATAAGCTTTCCTTGAATTCTCGATAAGTTATTCTGGAGTTCTTGAATGACTTCTCTATGATACTTAATCTGTGACTTGTAGACTTCTTGACTTAGAATGTTTTTCACAAAACAGATTTATTCAACTCCAAGCTTCTTCATACTTTCTCTGAGGCACGTCTTCATGATCTTCTTCCAGAGCTTATTCTTAGGCTTGAGAGTATTTACAGAAAAATACTCCAGTCTAGTCTATTTACATTTTTACAGACTTAAATTTTTAAATACAAAATACAAACTTAGATTTCAATTCAACTTACTTAGGGTTGTCAATTTGACCGAGTCTTGTTAGTGTATAGGCATGTCTTGCACAACAATCTCCCCTAATTTGTGAGAAGATTTCTAATCTTATCACAAATTCATGCCTGTTAACAAGACTAACCTCAAGCTACAATGGAAAATTAGACTAATACATAAAAGCTGACACAAATACAACATTTATACATTCAGGTGATTTCATGAGTTAAACAGACACACATATCAGACAAATACTGTATCTCTTGTTTCTCTAATGAGGTCCTTTAAATATATAAGAATTTCAAGTTCCTCTACTATTGGTGTCCCTCTTAGAGCTTCCACAAGTTTGAGTCTGCCAGGCTTTGGATAACCACTCAGCAAATCAATCCTAAATTTGAAAATGTGCCAGCTTTGACATTTAGAAAGTCGTCCATCCTTGGAATTTCTGCTCATCCCTTTGCCTTAAGTTCGTCTGATCTTTTAAAGTACTCTCAATTTCCTCATGATACTTTCCTCTTCCTCTCCTCCATATTCATCCTTATTTCTTGCTTCTCCTTTCCTCATCACACAATTCGAACACCATTAAACTAAAATAGATCGTCCATGCCCTGGTTGCAGTGTCCTTGTCCTTTAGTAGGCTTATGCATCTTTGATTTCTGTCGGTGAAAAATGTAACCAATTAAGTAGAAGCGAAATGAAAATGTGAAAGACCTAGCCCTCATAGTTAGAGTTCTTACTATCCCGTTAGGTTAGCAACCCAAACTATGACTAGTTTCCTCATGCTAGGTTGTGTGAAAATAGTCCGTTTATTTGAGTTGCAACGCAGTTGTTAGAGGTATAAAATCACTTTGCTTGAAACAAGTTCCAAGAATGGAAGCCTATCGTCAGACTTGAACTTTTTTATGTTTCGTTCCAATAGAACTTGTAATGAACTTTGAGTGATGGCTGACAAAAGGTAGGTTTGTGATTTTTTTGAGAAATGTTTGGCTTGAGGTGATGGGTATTTTTAGAAAGGATTTAACAGTCTGTTTGTACAAATATTTAGGCTTAGAGGTTTGAGGTGGGTTTGGTGTGTTGATTTGTTCGCATAGAGGGGTGAGCTTGGTTAATTTGGATTTTTAGGGTTTGTTGGGTGTGGTCCTGAAGTGTCTTCGATTCTTCATTTTCCTTCGCTCCTCACCTCTTAGAGGAGATGTGACTTGGATTTGAGTCCAAAAAGTTTTGAACATCCTTCCTTGCTGCTGCATCATGCAGTCATCCCAAGTTAAAAACAAAGATGTTAGCAAAAATGTTGTAAATTGAAAGCTTGAAGTGTGTGGGAGAACGAGGTTGAGAGGGTAGTAATCTCATCCAGCTTGGTTCCATCTTTTCATTTAGAGCTGTCGTAAACCCTGTCTTCATGACCGGGACCAATCAGCTTCCAGTTCCTAGATCTCTTCACAAAGAGATGGAGGCTTTGAGGTTGGGCTTCAGAAACTTCATTTATTGCATCATAAACTTTAGCAGGAGTTAAGGCTTTAGCATTGCTTCCCAAAATAGTCAAATAATCTTCCCTGGATTTAGCTAAAACACCCTCCATCTCCAGATTGTAGTCCTTGTTCAGCCAAGCATCACAGTTGCCATCCAGTTCAGCTTTATTAAAAATTTTATCTTGTTATTCTTGGAAATCTGTTTGATCTGAAAATATTATGGCTTGGTAATCCTGGTTAGACATATCTGAGGTTAGGAGTTGATGAGAGAACTGTGCAAGTTCTGCTAGCTGATCAACCCTGAAATCTTCAAGATTAGATTAAGGTGCAGCTTCCTGTAGCCAGTTGGAGACTAGATGAGTTGGTTGAGAAGTTGAGGGTTCAGTTGTTTGGATTTGTGAGCCAGGAACATCTGTGACATGAGTCACAGTTGAACTCACAGTTTGCACTGTGGTTGTGACAGGGTGTTGTTCCTCACCAGTTATAGGAACCTCCATTTGAATTGGAGGGAATTTGACTGTGCTTATAACGACTGCGTGTAGTTTTGAATTATCTAATTATGTACTTATGGAAATTATTAAATAGATAAAATATGTGTTGTTGGGTTTTGACCGCTATGTGTTGTTTGATTATTATCCATATGTGATTTATGGTGTACCGGGGTTTCCCGCGTGATTATTATGGGATCGTATTAAATTGTTTTCAACCTTCAAAAAAGAGTGGATTTAGGTGCAAATTTATTTGCATAAATATTGAAAATGTTTTCTAGACATTGTGTTTTATGATTTATATTACAATAATTATTTTTAGGATTGTTATAAAATTGAGAAACGCAATATTTTATTAATTATTTATCTTTAAATGATTTTCTGAATGCTTTAGTTGTAAAATCTATATTTAATTCCTAGAATTCTTCAAAAAATTAGTGAAACTCAGTAGTTTATTTAGAGTTTGGATATTCCGGGAATTTGAAAATTATTTTGGAAATTTTCGTGATTAAGTTTACCCGCGGCGTTGTGTTCGTTTATTTGTTAAAAGCGGGTATAAACTGCCTTTTAAAAATTATTTTAAAATTACAAAATTTATGTTTTTGTAAACTTTGGGATATTTACGACATTTTAAGATTATTTCCATAATTTTCAAAAATATGTTCGCGTTCACCTTTGTCCGTTAGTTTTGAATTTCGGGATTAACCGGGTGTCGGAATTTTCAATATATGTATTTGAATTACAGGAGTCGTACTACCAGTTGTACTATTACTTGTACTGCATTGATTGTACATCATATAAAAAAAACAAAAAAAACAAAAACACACAAGCATCACACACGGGTATACACCCTTGTGCGGTTCCCTTATCGCCAAAACCCCCCCCCCGTATATGTTTCTCTCGGATTCTGATAAGGCCACCATTGCTTTTCCTTTTCCGATTACTGCTTTGTTTCGGCCGCCTTGTTCTTGTTTTGCTTGCTCTGCTTTGTTGTCGCGAGTCTCCTCCGGTGAGGACAACCGCCGACTGCTTTCCGGTCATGTGTAGTTTAATACTATCTATATAATACATGTGTGCACATAGTTGTATGTATGTATGTAATTTGTGGTGGGTTGTCCTTGATTCCGCCGGTTGTTGCCGGATTTTCCGGCGAGGTGACCGTAAGTATAGCATGTGTGTGCTGGCTGCTTCTATTTCGTCTTAATTGGTTCTGATATTAACTTATCAGTTAATTCTGCAGAGATTTTCTTGATTATTTGATGAAATTAATTGAGATGTGTGCAGGAAATTAGTATTTATCGATGAAATTTATGTTAGAAACCCGAAATTAATCGGGTACCCGTAAATTTTATCGCCGTCGGCGATGAGCCTCGGCGAGCCGGCGGTGGACGGTGATGAATTTATTCTGAGTCCTAATTTTTATAAATTAAATAAAATGAGTCGTATAATTAGATGCATATGGAAATGGTTGTGGAATTCTGAAAAGTGGATTATAGTTGGTTTAGATCTGGTTGTGATTGAATTGACGTCGATGGATGTTTCGACGGGTAGTCCGATAAACAAAGGGACGCTGTCCAATTTCCGGAAAATCGAACTACGGGAGCGTATCTGAGGATTATCGGGACGTCGAGCTAATATAAGTAAATACATATATGTATGTTTTATACAAACCAGATTGTATGTTGTGTTGTATGTTTTTTCCAAAACACAGTAACCCTAATTTCGTAAAATAAAGAGTATAGGTATTTTCCGAAAACGAACACCGAACATTTTCGAGAACATGAACCCTAAGTGATACGTGTATTATATATGAAGTATGTTATGAGTCGGATTTTGTTAACGTTCGGGTAGATTGTTAGCGAGGATATGTCAAGCATAATCGAATGTCTAAATTAGGATGTTTCGACCTTGTAGGTTCTAGTCGGAATGACCGAGAATTGGAATTAGACGAAAGATAGTTGGTGATGAGTCGAAAAGCTCAGTCAGGTCCCAATCAAAGGACTTAAGTGTTGAGGTCGAATCCAGAGTGATATAGTGGTTAGACGTAAAGCCTAAGCGGCGGAGTTGGCCCAGAATTGATCAGTAATAGTTGTAAAGCCTGTAAGGCAAGTATTTCCGAACTTTTCTTCAATATATTACCAATGTTTTCGAACTGTTTCATAACATGTTACTATTATTAAACATAACTCCTGTTTTATAATGCATATGCTTCAAACTATTTACCCTTAAACCTTGATTCTTTCTTGATCTTGAGCCGTAAGCCTTATTCTTTGCAAACCGTCCTTTGTTGATCCTCAGACACCAAACCATACAAAGATATACTACTCTTCAAGATATAATTACCAAACACCAAACACTGAAAGAGAATGATTTGAAACACAGAAACTTTTATACTCCAATCATTCTTAATAACATCAAAGAACCATATCCTGAAAAATCATTACTGGTCTGATACCTGACCCTGTACAAATTGAAAACCGTTTCTTATACATACCCTAATATACCCTTGAGATATCCATGATTTCCTTACGTTTTTATGCAAATGTTTAACCATCATCGATTATGATCTTTTTTATTGAATCATATTATTATCATATTGAACTGCTTTAGGATTGGATAGTTTTTATATATGACCAGATTCGTGGTTAGACCATACCAATGGTCAAGTTAGGCCAATGTGTGCCTTGGATCCAGTAATTAGAGCAGTACTGTGTGCTTGCTCGGGTTAGTGCGTGACTGATCACAGCCTAACCTTGGTTTTTAAAATTTAAATGAATATCCAATTCTAATGATTAGTTAAAAAGAAACTTGATTCCTTTGAATCATCTCATTTGATCATTGTTTAACCTCAGTTATCACTATTATGACTTGCTGAGCTAGTTAGCTCACCCTTGCGATTCTTTTATATATTTTACAGTTGAAAAGATATGGATGATAGTGAAGTTCCTCAGTCCAAAGTGCGGGCTAAGGTTCCAGTTGAGTTGAATCGAGCTAGCAGAAGCTTCATGTGGTATAGAGATAGTCAGATTGTAAGAATGATCTTATTATCAATTGTAAGTTAAATTAGTTGGGATTTGGTACGTTGTAATAAAGTTAAGATTGTGGCTTGTTTTCATACTTTAACCTGTTGCGATCCGTGGTTATGTAAAGCAGGGTCATTGTAAATAATAGTTCTTATTCCGGTTTATATATTGTATATGTGTTGTGGACCCCAAACTTCTGACCCGGGTTTGGAGGGCGTCACAGGTTGGTATCAGAGCCACATATCATAAGTCATTGAAACAAGCCTAGATTGTCGGGTTTGGGTAGAAGGTTAGGATTAGGAATAGGAAATAGAAAGATAAGATGTCGCGAGGATGAGTGCGATTACATAGTAAGTCTCCGACACAGTTCGTATTGCGATTCGGGATTCTCAGCTTGCGACATGATTTCCAGACAACGGCAATGGCAGATCCTGATTTCCCGATGTCATTTGATCGTTTGGAGCTTTCCGTTCGAGGATGGATTCGAGAGTTACAGTAAATGGTGAGCGCTTGAGATATAAATAAAGGTGACTAAGCCACCCGTGAATAATTATGGGATGAATTAGATGAATTTGGAAGAGTTAGAGAGAAAGGTATAAATCTGGAATTTTTGATGGAATTAAATGATGATATGATAAATGCGATATGTAAAGTAGTGATGTGATGTGATACGCAAACTTTGTTCTATGAAATAGATGTTGACTATTGGATAGCATGTTTCTACTAACTACTACAATGATAATGTCGGGAGTGTTACCATATGGGAGCCTTGATGTGAAGCTACGAATAAGATAATGTGCGACAACAATTGAAGTTCCGTCAATTAAGGAAGGTAAAGTGGACACGATGAAGGAAAAATGTATTGAAGTGAATGGACTTTTACATGATCGTTCCATTAATTTGGTACCTTGTTATAGGTCGGAAGGACAACAACCAACTCATATAGTAAGGACAACCAGGTTTGTGATTTTCCAAACTTTTTAAACAAGTTTTCGAAAAAGATTTTCCTTTACAAAATTTTAAAAAGCCTTTTCGAATAAAATGATTTTTAAACATTGGTTGTCAAGTTACTACTTGAATTTCTTGTTTGTTAGAAACCTGGATTACCTGGAAGGATGCTGTTTCAGACTTAGTATTGCTAATTTCGAGAACGAAGTAACATATGATTACGAAGAAGTTGGTTATTCCTAACAGTAAGTGCAAGTATTGTTTGATAAAATTTACAACAGAATCAGCGTACAGAGTAACTATACATTTAATTACTAGGACTATCAGAGTTCGAAGAATTCATTGATTTAACAGAAGCTGAAGCGTGATCGAAGAAGATTGGAAAGATTTTTAGACCTCTCTAAAAGCAGAATATTATTAACAAAAGGATTGTTATGTCGAATGGTACGTGGTTATTCTAAATTAAAGAGGAACTCGAAGTTACCTGGTAGGATCGCCATTATGACTTGTTAAAGTATTATACGTATGGGTGCGATATTAAAGATGCAAGACGTGACAAGTAGGAATCTACCATAATGTTTAATTTGCAAAAGCATTTCAGTGTACCCTATAAAGTTGTTATATGATGCAATTGGGATGTGATCGAACAAGCTCAAAAGATGAATACAAGTGAAATGTGGATGGTGACCATGATATCGTTCTAGTTTTCAATATTACAGTGTATATTCCTTCTCAATTCCTAAAAATGTATAAACTTCTTTTCTCCAATGAACTCTTTTATGATATCGAAAAAGAGGATATTACATTCCTTTAAAATTTATTTGCTTCCCTCAAGTTTTGCTTTCTGATTGGGACAAACAGTGTTATGGTGAGACACTTTGTCAGAATGATGAAGAGTCGGGTGGGACGCCACCTAATCATGAGCTGTATGCCATATGGTAGGAAAGACTGGCCATCTTAAGTACCAATGTGGTTGTCTCCTTCATATTCAAATCCTTACTTCTTCTTTCTTTTCAACTCTAATTTTTGTTGAATTTTGAATCCTTCTAGTCGTTTCGTTGTATTATCGTTCTTTCCAAAAGTTTTTAACAGAAATCAATGTATCCTGAATCAAGCGGACGAAGTTTCATCTACCTCTTATGCTTGGAAAGGAAATAGGGGCACCTGGCGAGGATTGCAAATCACTAGCCCCAATGAAGGATCCACTAAGAGTCAGGGGAATCTACTCCAACAAGGAATACGTTTTTAGGACGAGAATATGCGATTTTCCTGAGAAATATGTTTTTCAGAATACGGACGTGATGACATGAATGATTAGGGTGAATACCTTATGTGTTAAGGTATTAAAAGATGTGAGAGAAAATAAATTTTTATCTCTCAAGGTTATGTCGATAAGATGAATTACCCTGTTGAATTGATAAGGTGGTGATTAAAGGACTAACAAGTCAAGAATGTGTGGTTGTTGAATAACTGAGTACCAATGGTAAAATTGAGATTCCTGGAAATAAGTTGTGAAGAATTGATATCATGGAAGATAAGAGGATTTGATATTATTCTAACAAATGGATTAACTACTAAAGCGTGATGTCCAGACAAACCGTCGTGATGAAAAGATAATTCTGAGAATGCCAAATGAGAAGGTGAGGAGGTTCAGAAGATGAAAGAGATAAAGAATTTGTTAATGATGATTACGATGATCAAGATATGAGCATTGTGGTGATTATGGGATACATAAAAGTCAGAAGCAAACAAAATTTGAAGATTTAATAGAAATTAAGGAGTTTTGTTAGATATATTTGATAATGTCATGGCTAATATGTTTTATGTTTAGTTTTCAGCTCTTACTTGAACTGGATAAATCAGTACTTAACTGTTGATCAGTACTTATACTGGAAGTCAGGACTTAAGGATATCAGTACTTATGTTATCAGGAGATAATCATCAGAAGATAGATATCAGAACTTAAGTGCTGAAGGACGATCAGATAAGGACAGTAGCTGATTAAAGGAAAGAAGATCAAGATAAACATAAGAAGAGATATGCATGAAGAAGGAATTCTGTAAAGAATGGAATACTTGGAAGAAAAGATATTTGATTGATATATTTTAGGACAGAATTATATTCCATATCAATTAGCGATTATCTTGTAACTGTGTAGTATATAACACAGACATAGTGTTTACACTATAATGTTTCATTATTAGAGAAGATTATTCATTGTAACCCTAGCAACTCTCGTGATATTTGTTCATCATTGAGAGGTAACAGTTTCATACTGTAACAGAGTTTATTGTTTCAATAAGTTTGTTTTCTGTTACTTAAGTTCTTAAAGTTCGATTTGAGTGTACTATACACTGTATTCACCCCCTCTACAGTGTGTGTGTGACCTAACATTTGGTATCAGAGCCTATCTGTTAACATACATACAGTTAAAGATCCAAACACAATCATGTCGGACATAGAAACTCCAACTAAGCCTACCAAAACTGAGGAACCACCAAAGACACAAATTCAGAGTCGGTATGAGACCATCAGAGTTCCCATACTGAGACCATCTGAATATCCCATATGGTAGGTAAGGATGACCATGTTCCTGGAAGCAACAGATCCAGAATACCTTGATAGAATCAAGGAAGGCCCTCACAAACCAACCAAGCTCGCAGTTGCAGTTGCAGGTGAAGCAGCAAAGACCGTACCAAAGGAGAAGATTGATTATACTGCTGAAGACATAGCATCAATTGCTAAGGATGCTAAGGTATGACACTTATTGCATAGTGCCATTGATAATGTAATGTCAAACAGGGTAATCAACTGTAAGACTGCTAAGGAGATATGGGATGCTCTGGAAACAAGGTGTCAGGGAACTGACACAATTAAGAAGAACAGGAAGACAATACTCACTTAAGAGTATGAACACTTTGACTCAAAGACTAATGAGTCATTGAATGATTTATATGATAGATTTGTCAAACTTTTGAATGATTTGTCATTGGTTGATAAAGAGATTATCTTGAAGATTCAAACCTTAAGTTCCTGTTAGCTCTTCCTGAATGCTGGGATTTGAAGGCAACGACAATAAGAGACAACTACAATCTTGATGAAACAACTCTTGACGAAATCTATGGAATACTCAAGACTCATGAGCTGGAGATGGAACAAAGAAGCAAGAGGAAAGGAGGAAAGTCAAGGACAGTTGCTCTTAAGGCTGAAGAAGAATTCCCCAAAGCAGCTTCCTCAAAGAAAGAAGGGTAAAGCTCTTTTCATAAAGCCTGATACTGAGTCATCAAAGATTGCATACAGGAAGTTCAGGAAGGGAAAGAAGTTTTCCAGGAAAGGCATAAGTTCTGATAAGAAGAATTTCAGAAGATCTGAAGGCAGGAGGAAAGTCTGACAGAGGAGATTACACCAATGTTAAATGCTATAACTGTGGTGAGAAAGGCCACATATCTCCTGATGCAAGAAGGTAAAGGGTGACAAAGGCAAGGCTCTTGTCACAAAGCAGAAAAGCTGGACAGACACCTCAGACTCTGAAAGTGAGGAAAACTATGCATTGATGGCAAATGCTGATAAAGAAAGTGCTGAGAGCAGTTCTGAAGCTGCTGAAACAAAGGTACCTCAGACTACTTATGCTTTTCATACTGATGATATTAATGAGTTGAGAAGATATCTTAAAACCATGTTTGTTAGTTATAGAGATCAAACTTTAACATGTGAAAGATTAACTTCTGAAAATCTTGCATTTAAGAAAAGAAATGATTTCTTAGAAAAAGAGTTAGTCATGTTCCATCAAACTCAGAAGGATAGAGATGATGCTTTTTATGTTAGGAATGAAGTGCTAAAAAAATGAATCTCTAAAAACTGAGTTAGAAAAGGAAAGAGAGATTATCAGGACTTGGACTAACTCTGGCAAAACAACTCAAAATTTGCTAAGTAGTGGAAACTGGAAAGAGGGCTTAGGTTATGGAGAAGATAAGAATGATAAAGGAACTGAAGAAATTAAGTCTGTTGATAAGCAAAAGCCAAAGTTAAAACCTGTTAAGTTTGTAACTGTAAAGTCTGAAAATGAAAAATCAGAAGTTACAAAGAAATTAACTTCTGACAAACTAAAACAGGAAAAGACAGCTGAAGTGAACATAGGCTTAATGACAAAGAAGCAGCTTAAGCATAAGCTGAAAGATGTTAAGAATGCAAACAAGGTAAAATCACCTAGGAAAAATAGGAATGGAAAGGAAGGTGTGAATAAAAGCAATAATTATAAACCTGTTCCTGATGCTTCTAGGAAAACATGTCATAACTGTGGAAGTTCTAACCATCTGGCTTCTTTTTGCAGGAAGAATAAGAATATTAACTCCTTACCTTCAAAGTCAGGAGTTAAGAGTCAGTCTGTTAGATACAAACCACAAAATCCTTGTTTTCATTGTGGTAGTTTATGGCATTCCATTTATACTTGTAAGGAATATCATAGCTTGTACTATGATTATTATCAAATAAAACCTTCTTTGAAGAAAGTTTCCATTGTTCCTTCTAGTGTAAATTCTGATTCAAAGTCTGATAGTGTAAGTTCTGATAAGAAAAATGTTAACATAAACTCTGATGCTAAATCCGCTGCAAATGTTAACAAACTTAATAAGGCCAAAGGATCCAAGCAAGTCTGGGTCCTTAAAACTAATAATTAGTGGTCTTTGTGATTGCAGGGCAACAGGAAAAATATTCTAGTTCTGGACAGTGGATGTTCAGGACATATGACTGGAAATAAGGCCCTGCTATCAGACTTTGTGGAGAAAGCTGGCCCAAGTGTTTCTTATGGAGATGGCAACATTGGAAAAACATTGGGATATGGCAATATCAATCTTGGAAATGTCATAATTAAACAAGTAGCTCTGGTCTCAGGACTTAAACACAACCTACTGAGTATAAGTCAAATCTGTGACAGAGGTTATCATGTTGATTTCTTTGAAGAACACTGTGAAATTGTGAGTAAATCTAAAGGCAAAGTTGTTCTGAAAGGATACAGGCGTGGTAACATTTATGAAGCTAAGCTTTCAACAAGTACTGATGGTTCTGCAATCTGTCTGATGTAGAGCATCAATTGAAGAAAGCTGGAATTGGCATAAGAAACTCTCTCATTTAAATTTCAACAATATAAATGAACTGGTCAAGAAAGATCTTGTGAGAGGATTGCCAAACACAGTATTTGCTCCTGATGGTCTTTGTGATTCATGTCAGAAAGCCAAACAAAGAAAATCTTCATTCAAGAGCAAGACTGAATCATCAATTCTTGAGCCTTATCATCTACTACATGTTGATCTATTTGGTCCAGTAAATGTCATGTCTATTGCAAAGAAGAAGTATGCGTTGGTCATAGTGGATGAGTTCACCAGATACACATGGGTGTATTTCTTGCATACAAAAAGTGAAACTGCATCAATCTTGATTGATCATGTCAAACATCTGGATAAAATGGTCAAAGATTCTGTGAAAGTTTTAAGGAGTGATAATGGCACTGAGTTCAAGAATTTGATAATGGAAGAGTTCTGCAAAAGCCATGGAATAAAGCAGGAATTTTCTGCTCCTGGAACTCCACAGCAAAATGGAGTTGTTGAAAGGAAGAATAGAACTCTCATTGAAGCTGCACGTACAATGCTTGAAGAAGCAAAGCTTCCAACCTATTTCTGGGCTGAAGCTGTGCAGACTGCTTGTTTTACTCAAAATGCAACACTCATTAACAAGCATGGAAAAACACCATATGAGATGGTGAAGAAAAAGAAGCCAAATCTGAAATATTTCATGTATTTGGATGCAAGTGTTTTGTTCTCAAGACTCATCTGAACAGCTATCAAAGTTTGATCTAAAAGCTGATGAAGGAATCTTTGTTGGATATCCACTTTCCACAAAAGCCTTCAGAGTCTATAATTTGAGAACAAAAGTAGTCATGGAATCTATCAATGTCTCTTTTGATGACAAGAAGATTACTGGTCTTGAAGATTTCATTGACCATGATCAGCTGAGATTTGAAAATGAAGACTCAAATTCTGATACTGAAAATCCTGAAGTCTAAGTCCTGATACTGTAAACTCTGATGGAAAACTCTGATGTTATTGAAACTGTGGTGGCTACGCAAGGAAGATGCACCTATGCAGGGGGAGCATACTCAAGATCCTACCACAGCTCAAGAAACATCAGAACATACATCTGGCTCTTCAAGTTCTGATTCGTCAAGTTCTGATAAGCCAAGTTCTGATAGTGCTGAAAATTAAATACTGAAGACTCCAACTCAGAGAGCATAGTTTCAGGGGGAGCATCAGAAAATGAAAATGAAGATAGCATGGATCATGGGGGAGCATCCAGTTCTAGAGAAAACCTTCCATCTGCAAGGAAGTGGACAAAATCACATACACCTGATTTGATAATTGGAAATCCTGATGCAGGTGTCAGAACTAGAACAGGTACTTCAAATGAATGTCTTTACAATTCTTTTCTCTCTCAGACTGAGCCAAAGAAAGTGGAAGAAGCTCTTCAAGATGCTGATTGGGTGCAAGCAATGCAGGAAGAGTTGAATGAATTTGAAAGAAACAAAGTCTGGACCCTAGTGCCAAGACCAAAGAATAGATCTGTTGTTGGTACAAAGTGGGTATTCAGAAACAAAACTGACAGTGATGGCATAATTACAAGGAATAAGGCAAGGCTGGTTGCAAAAGGATATTCTCAACAGGAGGGAATTGATTATGATGAAACATTTGCACCAGTTGCTAGGTTAGAAGCCATAAGGATATTCTTGGCTTATGCTGCTCACAAAAAGTTTACTGTCTTTCAAATGGATGTGAAAAGTGCTTTTCTCAATGGAGAATTGGAGGAGGAGGTATATGTTGAACAACCTCCAGGTTTTGTAGATACCAAACATCCAGATTATGTCTACAGGCTTGATAAAGCACTTTATGGACTTAAGCAAGCTCCTAGAGCATGGTATGAGACTTTAGCTCAGTTTCTTCTGGAAAGTGGATTCAACAGAGGGACAATAGACAAAACACTGTTCTACCTCAACCATGGAAAGGACTTACTTCTGGTCCAGATTTATGTTGATGATATCATTTTTGGATCTACAAATGACAAACTTTGCAAGAAGTTTGCCAAACTAATGCAGTCAAGATATCAGATGAGTATGATGGGGGAACTTAGCTATTTTCTGGGCCTTCAAGTCAAGCAGAATGAGGAAGGCACTTTTATTTGTCAAACCAAGTACACCAGAAACTTGCTGAAGAAATTTGGAATGCAAGATTGTTCAAGTGCATCCACTCCAATGGCCACTGCAACAAAACTGGATAAGGATACCGGTAAATCAGTAGATATTACTGACTACAGAGGTATGATTGGCTCTCTACTCTATCTAACTGCTAGTAGACCTGATATCATGTATGCTACCTGTCTTTGTGCAAGATTTCAAGCAGATCCAAGAGAACCTCACTTAACAGCTGTAAAAAGAATCTTTAAGTATCTTGGAAAGCTGCTCTGGGATTATGGTATCCTAGAGAATCAGATTTTAAACTAATAGGTTACTCAGATGCAGATTTTGCAGGTTGCAAAATTGACAGGAAAAGCACAAGTGGAAGCTGCCAATTTCTTGGAGGCAGATTGGTTTCTTGGTACAGCAAGAAACAAAAGTCAATTTCCACATCAACTGCAGAAGCAGAGTATATTGCAGGAAGCTGTTGTGCACAGATTCTTTGGATGAAGAATCAGTTACTGGATTATGGGTTAACATATTTCAAAATCCCTATTTACTGTGATAATCAAAGTGCTATTGCTATGACAGGTAATCCAGTTCAACACTCTATGACAAAGCACATCAGCATCAGGTACCACTTCATCAGGGAACATGTGGATGAAGGTACAGTGGAATTGCATTTTGTTCCCACAGATCAACAACTAGCAGATATCTTCACAAAACCACTGTGTGAAGCTACTTTTACAAGATTGGTAAATGAACTTGGAATGGTTTCAGGTTCTTTCTCTAAATCTGCTTAGTCTTGTTCTGTGTTATCAGACTTTATGCTCAGTATTTACAGAATTAATCTCATTGTGTATTCTGTGCTTAATTGATAATGTCTTTAAGTACTGACAGTTGTCTGATATATGTTTCTAAACTCTGATAAGGATATGTCTGTTCAGTACCTATTCAATCCTATGAGGATACCTGTGCTAGATACTGACCTAGTAGTCTTCAATAAACAAATGATTCCATGTAAGAAAGTAATTATTTCAGTGGAAACTTAGACACTAGCAAATTTCGATATTGAGCTTAGTTAAGTTTACTTTGTATACTTATTACTAAGTCACAAATTAGAATAATGCTACTCATCTGTTAAGTTCTGATACTAGTAAAACTGCTGAATGTACTAAGTGCTGATAAACCTCACTTATCAAAAGAAAAAGCAAAAAAGATCAAAGAATAAAATCAGGTACTCCTTTGATATCTAGAGTAAAAATGTGGAAGGGACGACCCAAGTGCATTGCTGGTATAAGTAAATATGCATTAGAAAAGCAAAATATTTCTTGGTGACTTTTCACACTCTATGATTACTGGAGAAATACTCTGATAATAGCATAAATTCTGATAAACAGTCGTGACTCACTTACACTGAGAAGCCACTGTAAAATAGAATTTCAAAAGATGCATAAAATTAGCACAAAACAGTTGAGGTGGACTCAAGCATGAACTCATTCATCAGTAGGTTTCAGGACAATGACAGCTCTTTAGCAAAATTTTAGTTATGCCTTATTTCTAAGATGTACTGAAGTGACTCAGACTTTACTCTTTGTCTGTTATTTAGCTTAATGCACACACTAATCACTCCATATGATGAAAATTACTGTGGTGGTCTATGTTATTTTAGATAAACAGTCACTGTGTCACTTTGCACAAATTCTGAGGACAAGTTCTAGTTACACGTTCTAATGATTAAGTTCTGAAGTCTATAACTCAGAACTTGTATGAGGATTTACTAAGATGGGCATTCCTTTTTCGAGTTAAGAAATTATGTTCTGATGACTGTTAAGTTCTGATAGTCAAGTTCTGATATTACAGTCTAATGTTTTACTTGACTTATCGTGAATAAAAATTTGATAACAGTCTCAGTTATAATTGAATATGTTGAAGTGGAAGAGTTAATAGTCACTATGGTTAGGGTTAATGGTATTTGTACTGAACAGTCCAATGTTACTTGTTTCTTGTGCGCTTTAACCATGCTATTCCTCTCTTTCACAATGAAGTGTTATTCTTTTTTCAAAGTCTAGGAGACGAGGTAGAATTAATTCTACCTGTCAGCATTCAATTTCTTTGCGTCTCCTGGAAGTCTCTTGCCTATATAAGCAGCCACTTCACATCAGTCTTTCCATCAAATTTTTCTCACACACTGATCTTCATACTTCTTCTTTCAAAAACACAATGGTCAGATACAACATGTTTTGAACTACCAAAACTTCAATATGGAGCTAAGCTGTGCCGATTGGCAGCAGGAATGGCATGTCACAGCCAGTCCTGAGGAGATATGGGACTCTTTCCCACAGGAGGTACTGAACCACACCTCTGTTCTTCTATATGGACTACCATCGCCATCTGGAGCGATTCGAGGAGGAAAGGCTGGCAGCTCTCCGCTAGCAAGAGCGAATCATCAGACTCGCCATTCTGTTGTCGAGAGCAGGACGAAGAAGAAATGATTTAATCTTGTCTTCTTCCTGTTTTTCTCATCATCAGCTTTGTCAGGCTTCTTAGCTAGACTAAGCTGTTGATGTTCGGTTTAGAAGCTTAGGGAAAATCTTGTATAAGTATTGATGTAATTTCCATTTCATAATGTATTGTCTGATATATTAATGAAAGTTATTTTTACTTCAAAGATTTTGTCTCTGAGTTATTTTATCTTGTGTTGATAAATCCTGATTGATATTCTGATGACCATATAATTTTGTTGTAATATTAGTTCTGATTCGTTTTCAGCACTTACTTATCTAATTTATCCTTGGTCATTTTCATGTGATATATTTTCAAATATTAATGATGCAGTGAAAAATAATTCAATCAGTGATAACGGTTTAAATTTTGAATTAAAACTGTTTCTCTTGATAAGTGGAACGGTTTTTCCTTGAAACTAGGCAAATGGGTAAGTAATGATTCCTGTTTTCCTCGAGCCCAGTAACTGTCCGTTATTACTGCATGTCTGACAGGTGTCCAACGGTAAATTTTTTGTTCAGAGTATAAGTACAACAGAGAGAAGATTTCTTTAATCTTTATTTTCTTCATATTTTATCTCTCTCTCCTTACTTTTACTCTCTTTCTCTTTATTTCTCACGTTGGTTTTTCATACAGACATTATATCAAACACCTAACAGGCATACTTGAATCTCAATTTTTTTTAACATGGCACCAAAGGATTTAATCATTGATGGAGCTGAAGTTTGTCCCCAACAACTATGCTGCAGTTCTTGATCACACTGAAGCTCCATCTGAATTGCACTTTGTGCAAGATCTTCTTGCACATAGTGAGGTTGGGTATGCATTAACACAGCCTGAATTCTTTCAAGCCAACAAGTTCTGAGGTTTGGAGGACTGGACTTTTGATGATGGTGGTCAACGTGGAACCTCCCAGTATTATCTTCCAAATGGGTGATTCATCCTTTGTAGTCACTCCTGGTACAGTACGCAGGGCTTTACATCTTCCAGAAGATGTACTTTCTCAATTCCAGAGGACTCAGCCCTTCGGGAGTTAATGGCTAAATTGGGATATGAAAAGAGTCTGACGAAACTTGGACAGTTGAAACGGGCTAATATCAGAAGATAATGGAGTTTCTTCTTTGATTGCATCACCAAAGCTTTTGGGAACAAATGTTCGAATTTTGATGTTATTCCAATTATGAGTCAGCAATCGGGTATGCAATTATCAATCAAACTCATTTTGATTTTGCAACTGCTTTAATTGGTTTTATTGGGGATAGGATGACAGAGGATCGAGATGTTGTTTATTTTGCTAGATTCTGTCAACTTATTTACACTTATTGTACTGATGAACCTCATTTAGTCAGCACCCAAACCCCACCTTTTAAGGTTGCAAAATGATACTTTAATGACCTGGTAAATGCTGATACTAAGAAAAAAGTGGTTAGACCATTACAGATTCCTCAGTCTGTAAAACAGATCCTAGTAAATGCTGATCCTGATACTTATAGATCTGTTTACTCTGATGTCCAATAAACTCCAAACACCCAAAATCCATCAACCTCAGTACCTACCTCTCATCTACTCAACCTACCCTCAGAACATATCTCAAATCCTATCTCTCCACTTCACAGACTGCTCAACCTTCATCTTCAGCACCTACTGTGAAATCTTCATCTTCCAAGCCAAAGAGGACAAAGAATGTTCCTCAAACACCTCAAAAGAGAAGGAGGATTGCATTGAGAGATGAATCTGATTCTGAGGAACCGGTTCCTGCTAGAGAACCTGTTGTAACTGAAGCTGAGAAAGAGATTTCTCAGAAGGATTCTGAAATTGGGGGATCTAGGCTTCTCAAGAGGCTTAGACGAATGACAGTTCCTGAAACTCCCAAGGAATCCAAATCAACAAGGAAGTACAAGAGACAGAGGGCACAAAGGCCAGTTTCAGATGATGAAGAGGAAGCAGCTAAGGAAGGGGATCAGGAATCTCTGATCTCACAAGATAAGGAATTTGCTCCAGTCACTTCTTCTCCATCAACTCCATCTCAGGAAGCTGTATCTGACAAGGCTAACTCACCATCTGTGTCTCTTGTTGATCTAGGCACAAGTGCTGATATTGATGTTCAACACTTGGTTGTGTCTGAAGTATTTCTCTTAGAAGCTCCAACAGCAAATAATCCTTCCACAACACCTGTTACTGATGCTGTTCAAACTCCAGAGTTATCAACAACACCTTCTCTGCATCAAGATGCTGATGATCAGACTTTAGGTGAGCATCAGGATATGGCTGTTGATCAGAACTTAGTATCAGATCAGCAATTAGAGGATGCTGAAGCCTCCATTGCTACTCACACTGTTGTCTTATCAGAAGATACTGATTCTTTAAGTTCTGATGCTGTAAATGCTGGAGATACTGGTGATGCTGCTCCAACTGTAGATGCTGATGAAGCAGGTCCTTCAGGACATACTCCTCAACAGACTCTTCCTAAGTCTGAACTGGTAAAGAAGTTTGTTACCGGGGAAGCACCAGTACCTTGGAGTGAAACTCCTGCAGGTCAGGAGTGGACTAAGGAGTGGAACTCAGTTTCATGTGTTCCAACTGAAAAATATCTTGCTGAGCACTTGACTAAAGCTGATGAAATGTTAAATTCTAATGATTTTAAAACCCAGCTTAGAGTCACTGCATTGAGTACTAAACATCTACAAGGTCTTCATTCAACTACTCATGCAGAGCTACACAAGATTCAGGAGAACTTTATCAAACAGGAACAAGTTTCGAAAATTGATAAGAAAAAGTTCTTTCAACCTACCATTGACAGGATTGCTTATATTGAGAAAACTCAGGAGAAACAACAAGCTCAGATTGATGAAATTCTGACAAATCAAGCTTCTCAGCAATCGCAACTTACTGAAATCCAATCCTCAGTGGAATTACTTATCTCTCTTTTACTACCTGCTGATGCCAAAAAGGGGGAGAAGGTAATTAAGTCCAAATGCAAAACTAACAAGACACTGCAAGGAAAGGATGATGGAAATGATGATCAAGGATACTCTGGAATGGGTAGTGGTCATAGTCAAGGTAGAAGGTTTACATCAAGACAAGCTAGTCACAGGACAAGTTCTGATACTGGGAAAAGAATAAGTTCTGCTGCTGGTAAAAGGATAAGTTCTGATGAACTTCTAGATCTTGATGAGGAAATGTCAAGACAGTTATTTCTTCAAGAAAATCCAGGAATAGACTTGGAAAGTTTAAAGGAAGAAGAAGCCAGACTTAAATCAGAGAAAGTCACATCTAAATCTGAAGCTTCTGGTAAAAAAATCACTTCCAAAACTCAAAGGCATTGTGATCAAAGAAAGGACACATACTGAAGCAACATTGGCTAGATCACAACCACAGATAGATCCAAGATCCAAGGGTAAAGAAAAGGTTGGTGAACCTATCAAGGTTTATGTACCTCCTGAGGAAGAAGAAATTACTGATGAAAAGGATGATCTTGCTCTGACTTCAAGAAAAGTTCTTAAAACAACCTCTGACATGGCTCAAGTTGTTCAGAGTCAAGAAATTGTAAGTTATGATATTCAGAAGAAGCAAGTAACCTCTGACATAGCTCAAGTTAACTTGATATCAGAAAATATATCAAAGACACTCCTACCAGGATTCACTAAAGCAAAACAGACTCAATCTTTGAAGACTACTGCAAGTGGTTTTGAAGCAAGAGTAGTTACTGGAAAGGAAGCTAGAGATAAAATTGGATTGGGAAGTGCTGATGAAAGAAGAGTACACAACACTACCAATGATCCAACTTCCTTGAGTGAACCAGGTATTGGAGCAACTCCTGAGAGATTGAATCAACTGGAATCTGTACAGATGGTTTACCATACCTACTTGAAAGAATACATCATGTTGTATTTCATGATAGATGGTAGGGTTTATCATATAAGACAAAATGCCATTCCATTGAAGTATTTTGAAGAATTGGAGCATGTACTTTTCTTACTTCAAGTGGATGACAGAATAACAGGGACTGCTGTAAACTACTTAAAAGAACAGATTCAGAGACAGAAAAGGCTTTATTCTGTTAAGTCTGACAGCATATATGTTCCAAAGTACAGAGATCACAATGGTGATATTGTTGATATGAAGCCTAATACTGCACAGATCAGAACATATCTTGGTATTAAGGGACTTGAATTCAATCTAGAGTCTGACAAAGATTATATCATAAGACTAGATCAGGAGTTGAGAAAAGCAAAGATCAATGATCTCAGAGCTGCAATCTTTCAAACTGGTGAAGATACTGCAGAGCTTAAAGATGTCAAAAGGAGAATGATTGATAAACTCAGATATGCTGAGAAATGTTTATTGAAGAACTATCTCAGAACAACTCCTGACATCAGAGAGATCAGAAAATGATGAAGCCAAGTCGAAGATCTACAACTGCTTAAATTCTGATATTTATACAGACTCAAGTTGTTATCAGAAGTTGAAATTGGTAAAAGCTTTAAGCACTGTAAGTTGTAGTTATCTAGTCTAATTCTCATGCATTTGTACTTAATGTTTTTGACATCATCAAATATCTGTTAAACTTGTATATTATGTTAATTTACAAGTTGGGGGAGATTGTTAGATATATTTGATAATGTCATGGCTAATATGTTTTATGTTTAGTTTTCAGATCTTACTTGAACAGGATAAATCAGTACTTAACTGTTGATCAGTACTTATACTGGAAGTCAGGACTTAAGGATATCAGTACTTATGTTATCAGGAGATAATCATCAGAAGATAGATATCAGAACTTAAGTGCTGAAGGACGATCAGATAAGGACAGTAGCTGATTAAAAGAAGAGATATACATGAAGAAGGAATTCTGTAAAGAATGGAATACTTGGAAGAAAAGATATCTGATTGATATATTTTAGGAAGCAGAATTATATTCCATATCAATTAGTGATTATCTTGTAACTGTGTAGTATATAAACACAGACATAGGGTTTACACTATAAGTGTTATCATTATTAGATAAGATTATTCATTGTAACCCTAGCAGCTCTCGTGATATTTGTTCATCACTGAGAGGTAACAGTTCCATACTGTAACAGAGTTTATTGTTTCAATAAAGTTTGTTTTCTGTTACTTAAGTTCTTAAAGTTTGATTTGAGTGTACTATACACTGTATTCACCCCCTCTACAGTGTGTGTGTGTGACCTAACAAGTTTCAAGACATGTTTTAGATAAGTATCAACATTTTTTCCCCCGATAGAGAAAAGAAGCTCGCGATTGATTTAGCGCCTGAGACGAGGCTAGTAACTACGACCTTATCCAAAATGGCACCAGTTAAAATGAGGAAGTTAGCAAAGTAAATACAAGAGATGTTCGAAGTAAAAGCGATTAGACCCAGCATATCCTATAAGGTACACCATTACTAATTGTTAATAAGAAAATGGAAGTATGAGATTATGCGTCGACTAGTGAAAGCTCAAAAAGTTTACTATTAAAAGCAAGTATCTGTTACCTTGACCCAATGATTTGTTTGATCAAACGAAAGAAGCAAAGTACTTTTATAAAATCGATTTAAGACTTAGTATTTCACCAACTAAAGATTAAACCTATGGATGTATCAAGGATAATTTTCAGAACTAAGTATTGTTCTCGTATTGTCATTTATATTAACTAATATACCAGTAATATTTGAACGGGATGGACAGCATCTTTAAGGAATATCCGAGTAAGCTATAATTGTGATACTTAAAGTCAACGGAGGACCATGCAAAGCATTTAATGATGACTGAGGAGTCGGAGAAGAAAAAAGCTTTATGTAAAGTTTGCAAGGTGAAAGTTTTGATGATAAAGAGCATAAGTAATCAGTGAGGAGGAGACCAAAGGAGATCCAGTAGAAATTAAAGTTACTATGAATAAAGAAAGGCTAAAAGCACCAACAAAGTAAGAAGTTTTACCATGGACCGGTTATACTGCAAATTTGCGCAAGAATTCTTTAAAGCTGCAATACCTTTGATGAAGCTAATCAAGAAAAGCAAGAAGTTTTGTGAAGTGGAGAAGGGTGAAGGAAAGTTTTGCGAAGTTAAATGAAAGAATGGTTTCAGCACCTGTTTTATCAATTTAAAAGTATCAAGGAGGTTTGGTAGTTTATAGTGATGCTTCTCATTAGGGATAGGATGTATGTTGATGCAGCACAATAGAGTTATTGTATATGCATCCAGACAACCGAAACCTTATGAGCAGAAGTATCCTACTCATAATGTGGGATTAACAGTAATAACATGCGCTTTGAAAGATTGAGAAACATGATATGTATGGAGAAAGGTGTAAGATCTATACGGGCCATAAGAGGTTGAAGTATGTATTCACGAGGAAAGGCAAAGATAAAGGAAAGCAATAACGGACATAGAATCTATACCGGAAGAATTTTCTAGGGAATTTTAGAAGTTAGAATTGGAAGTCGGAGGTTATAATCCAAAAGAAGCAAGAATAAATAGTATGACCTTTCAGTTGAAGTGTTAAGGGAAAAATAAGGAGATGTCAAGAGAAGATAATGGATCACGAGGTTAGCAGTTAGTAAGAGGAAATCCATGCGCTCAGGAGGACGATTATGATATTCTTAGGTTTTCTTCCAGCACTTGGATGCTACAAGTAGAAGAATTAAGAAATGAAATTCCACGGAAAATTCACAATATAAAGTATTTAATTTATTGAAGAAATGTCAAGATAGGCTCAATTGCCTTCTCACTCACATGCCTTCTTGAGGTTGCTTCAGAATCCTCACGTAAGGCCTTTTTCCTAGGAATCTTTTCTTCTAAGTAATAATTCCTATTGACCAACTTAAGATTGATTACTTTAAGACTGTTTATTTCAACTTTTAGCACTTTAATCTCATTGTTGGTTTTCTCAAGATTAACAATTTTAGGCATTTTAATCAGATTCACAGGCTGGGGCTTACACACACTCAAGGGGACCTTATTTTGGTAAAGAGTTTCAACATTAAAGTATTCAATTTGCTTAGCAAAGGTTTTTATTAGTTTAACTTGATTAATTTCAAACAGAGAGGTCATCAGCAAGGCATATGGCATGTATTCTTCATAAAACCCATTTATCATGTTTAAAATTATGACATAACTCAAGTTAAACTCAACCTTATTAGTTACTAGTTGAAACATTACCTTAAGATCAACAAAATCAAAAACTTTATCTTGTTTTGGTTTAGGGAGAAGGTTTGCCCTAAGTATGACAGCTAGTTTTTGATATGTATGTGTGAAGTGTTTAAAGTGTATATCCCAGTTAGACTCACAGAGACCCAAATGCACATCATCATCACAGAAGAGACCAACATACAACTCAAACTCCTTTTGATCAAAGACAAACTTATCAAAGATATTGATGCATGGTTTTTGCAAAGTATGGCTTCCTAACCTCATGGCCTTATGGATATAATTACTATCAACTTTTAAATTAATCCCTTGCACATAAGACTCAACAAAATAAACACCAACATCCCTTTGACAGACTTTCATGTTCACATAAAATTCACTTATGAGATGCACATGATAGTTCCTACCTCTATAGAACACAAAGTTGTCCCATTTAACAACCATGATTATCTTAAAGAGTTCACCCATTTGCTCAACTTGAATCATCATTCCAGTTTGAATGTTCTTCAACATTCTGTTAAGTTTACCAGAATTGGTCAGTTTGACCAATGTAGGTGTGGGTGGTGTTAAGTGTATGTATGGCAGTGATGGTGGTGCAAGGTTTAGAGGAGTGGCATTAATCACTTGGTTTGAGTTAGAGTTCCTAACTCTTTGTGTATTTTCATGAGTGCTATGATATAAAGGTGCTTGGTGTGTGATGTTGTTGTGTTTTTGCTTTTTATGGTGAGGATAGTGATGATTGTAGTTTGGGAAAAGTGATTCATGTGACTGTTGAGGAGAATTGGTTAATGATCTCCCATCAATGATATCAATGAAAGGGAGAAGCATTGGTGTTCTCATGAGGTGAAATTGAGAGTGTCTAGAGTCCATGCAGGAGGAAAATGAATGCACAGAGAAGAAATGAAGTGCAGTTTATGTTTGTGTATGTGTGTGATAAAATGCATGCATAGCAGTGGACTTATAAAGAGTTTAAAGAACTCATGTGGTAGCATAGTGAATTAGAATAAAGAATTAGCATAATATGTATATGTATGCATGGCAGGCAAATGCATAGTACAGATCTTAAATGCAAGGCAGATATGGATGACCTCATGTAAGTTTGTCAACAATCTACTTAAGTAATAAGCACAGAAAGCACAAGCATTGTCTTACTTAGACACTTACTTCCAATTTTATTTAAAGATTATGTTGACTTCTACTGACTGCATTTTAGTTTTGGTTGTTTTTATATGATAGCATTTATACAAGAAGATATGCAGTGCTTATGTATGCAAGGTCTGTGCAGAGAGTTCAAGAAATAGAACTCTCAAGGCTGTGCATATGCATTTAATGAAGCATGCATTAAAGAATCATGAGTGTTCATTAATATATTCCTTTTATAAATAAAAGAGTGTTAAAGAGAATAGATATTATACAAAGGGATAGAGGTTCATTAAATAGGTGCAGTCATTTTGTAAAATTGTGAATTAAATGACCAAGACTCAAATGTTCATGATTGATGTGACTAATTTTGGATTCTTTTAGACCATTTAATCTCCACTTCATATAACCATCTGTAACCAAATAACAATGTAACATCTATACACAAAGATAGAAGATGCCATCAACTCACCAAATAGATAATTTAGCACATACATTTAGCATTCATATACTTGTAAAATGCATAGATGCCCCTAATTTCTAAAGTGGTCGTTTCATCAGTGACCAGATACTAGGCTTCTCAACAGGAATCCCAACCAGGTCTTAATGTCAGGGCCTTGTGTGTGATTGAGATTAAGCTACATGAAAAATGCAATAGTCACTCCTTATAAATCAACAAATAATTTTAACAAGTCTGCTCAGCCAAATAAACCAAAACTCATACAAAACCTTGAGTACTGCACATAACTGTTTTAAGTTAATTATCATTCCACTGTGTTATCACAGATTCACATTTGATTTATATATTTCATTCAAAACAATCAATCACTTAATTTTATAAGTTGATTAATATACTACTCACTGTATTTCATCAAGACAAGTTATAAACTGTGTAATTCACAGAGTCAAGAAGCAGTAGTTCATAACACATCACAGAGAACTCTTATAATAATCTTATTTCAGATGATCAGTTAAGATAGACAGTCATTGATCTGATTAGAGTTCATACCAAAAGTATTATTACTTCACAGTTGTTAAGAATCTACTAATCAACCATCAAACAATCATATTATCGTGATTCATATTTTCAATTTATCGTTTAAAGTGAACAAGACTAGTCATATATATTTAAATGATTAACAAATGATCATGTTAATTCCACCAGTTCACACATTAATGGCAAGGAACTAGATTGGTATTGCTTAGTGAATCAATATACCCATGCACAAGAACAAACTTGAATCATAAATTAAATCTTGCTTCTTAATTCAAACACATAAACAATCAGACTGAGATCATACATTAAGCATATAACAGACTAAGTCAGTTTTCTCAACAGTCCATAGCCTTGAAGCAAATACTTCCAATTTAAGTTAAACTGGTTTAGTGATTTAATCTATCAAAATTCTCAAGCACCAAAAATAACACATGTCTGGCTTAAAAATCTAATTAACCAAAAACAAACTGATTCATTACTTAATCAAATTAAATACAAATAATCCCTTTAGTCCATAACTGATATCTCAGATAAGCCAACAAAATTGAGTTTAACATCAAGTCAAGATAAATTTATCAATACACCACATATAACTCAGATAATCCAACAAAATTGAGTTCCACATCAAGTCAAGATAAATTTATCAATACACCACTGATAACTCAGATAATCCAACAAAATTGAAATGAATATTTAATTGAATCAAAGAATTTCATCAATACACAGTTGATAACTCAAATAAGTACTATAACAGTTCATGCATAGGGATCAAAATCAAAAAAACTTTGTTTAATTAAAACAGCGAATCAGAACTCAAACAACCAAGCAATCCAAAGTTTAATCATCAAAATAGTTTATTTTGAATAATCCAAATAGTCACACAATAATCAGCTTCGAATTAAAAGATATACCTGAGTCCATGGCCTTGAAACATTCATGGATACTTACCTGACTCAACTCGTCTGACCCCGAGTTGAGTGACTCAGTGAGTTAACTCGATAACTCGTCCGAGTTGACTCAACTGAGTCGAGCCGATTCCTTCACCAATCTTCACTTTTCTTCTCGATCTATCACTCTTCTGTTCTTGTTCTTTGTTTATCCTGCAAAAAGTGCTCAAAACATCCAGTTAGGGTCTTAAAATTCACCGATTTCAGTAGAATTATAGTTGGATATATATATAAATGTGTGTGCATGTATATTTCGATTTAAAACCCTAGTTCAATCGATTTGAACTCGAGTATATTAATCAAAATCATTTCGATTTGCCCAACCCTAAACTTTGGTTTAATTAAATCGTTTACGAGTATATGTATAGCATCTGAAATGAAGGTTTTGATTGGGTTTTGAGAGAAAGAAGTCGATGAACTCATCGGAAAAATGAGAACGGCAGCTAGGGTTTCTGAGAGAAAAACGAGAGAGAAGAAGGCGAGAGGAGATACTGAGTGAACAGTGTCAACCCTAAATGGGTGTATATATATTTATGTATCTTAACGGTTAGGATTAGATCTTGATAGAATTGAACGGTATAGATTTTAAGGTTAAAAAATGGGCTGGGTTGTTTAAATGGTCTGAAAGAATTTGAAGCCCGAATGTTTTTAAAGGGTTATAGATTTATTTGTCAAATGGGCTGGGCTTTTAACTAAATAAAATAGAAAATAATTTATGTTTTTAAAAAATAATTAAAAACTATTTTCGAATTAATATATATATATATATATATATATATATGTATATATTTAGAAAATAATTTTGATATTTTAATGAGTAATAATATTTAAATTATTTTAAAATAAATTTCTTTTCAATGCACTTAGTTCATTTAATTTCTCAAAATCTGATCAATAAGTAATATTGAATTATTGAGAGAATTAACATATAGTAGCAAAAAAAATTATTTTAAAATAGATATATATAAATCTTTACCCGTAATATAAATAATATATTTTGAGAACATATTATTTATTTTAAATATTTCAACATTCATAAATCCAAACGGAGTTTAGTGAACCTGTCAGAATTTAACGGTATTGTAAAGATGTCAGCGATGTTATACTCAGTTTCAATATGAGTCATTTTTATATCGCCTTTGTTGTCATGATCATGTAAAAAATGATGTCTCAGATCTATGTGTTTGGATCTAGATTGCAGCACAAGATTTTTACTTAATTTAATAGCACTCGTATTATCACACAAAATGGAGATTACAACAAATTTTGTGTTATAGTCTGCCAATGTTTGTTTCATCCACAGTATTTGTGCACAATATTTGGCAGCAGCTATATACTCAGCTTCAGTGGTGGATATAGATACAGATTTTTATTTCTTTCAAAACCATGAAACTAAACATTCACCCAGAAACTGACACGTACCACTTGTACTTTTTCCGTCGACTAAATGTCCAGCATAGTCTGAATTAGAATAACAAGTCAAGTCAAATGGTATTCCTTTGGGATACCAAAGACCAATATTCGTGGTACCTTTAAGATATCTCAGTATCCTTTTTACTATGGATAGGTGAGATTCTTTTGGTGCTACTTGAAATCTAGCACATTTACAAACACTATATTGTACATCGGGTCGACTTGCTGTAATATATAATAAGCTACCAATCATTCCTCGATATTTCTTAGTGTCAACGGGAATTCCTTTGGGATCCTCCGTTAGTTTGTCAGATGTTGACAAAGTTGTGGAAATTGGTTTGCAATTTTTTATTTCAAATTTTTTTAGCATTTTATTACAATATTTTGATTGTGAAATATGAATGCCCTCGTCAGATTGTCCTACTTGCAATCCCAAAAATAAATTTAATTCACCGATCATACTCATCTCAAATTCTTTGCTCATATAGTCAGAGAATTCTTTACATAGTGCATCATTTATTGAACCAAATATGATGTCATCTACGTATATTTGTACAAGCAAGATATCATTTGTTTCTTGTCTTGTAAATAAGGTTTTATCAGCCGTTCCCATTTTAAAATTATTTTTTAACAGGAATTTGCTTAACCTTTCATACCAGGCTCTTGGGGCTTGTTTTAATCCGTATAGAGCTTTGTATAATTTGTATACATATTCTGGATGTGTTGCATCTTTAAAGCCGGGAGGTTGTTTAACATATACTTCTTCTTCTAGTATCCCGTTTAAGAATGCAGATTTTATATCCATTTGATGTAATTTAAAATCCTTATGACATTCAAAAGCTAATAGCATTCGAATTGACTCAATTCGTGCTACCGGTGTATATGTTTCATCAAAGTCTATACCTTCCATTTGAGTATAGACTTGTGCAACCAATCTAGCTTTATTTCGAACAACAATTTCATTTTCATCTAACTTATTTCTAAATACCCATTTAGTTCCAATTATGGAAGTATCTTTTGGTTTTGGAACAAGTTACCAAACTTTGCTACAAGAGAATTGGCTTAATTCTTCTTGTATTGCAGAGATCCAATCTTCTTCTAACAAAGCTTCATTAGCGGTCTTAGGTTCTATTTGTGATAGAAAACTAAGCTGTTTCACAATATTTTGAACGTGTGACCGCGTTTGAACTCATTTACTTAAGTCTCCTAGAACATTGTCCAAAGGATGACTTCTAATGTTTAGAACATCTTTAGGTAGTTCAATATCTGTTTCTAACAATTCTAGTGGATTTGTTGGAGATGATGAGCTAAATTCCATATTTTTGAATTGTCAAATAATATTCTCAATATTGTCTTGTGTGACATCTTCTTTGTCTACAAGATCTTTGTATTTAGGTGATGGTTTTGATTCATCAAAAGCTATGTTCATTTATTCTTCCACCATTAGAGAATTTAAATTAAATACTCTATAAGCTTTGCTATTTGTTGAATATCCAAGGAATATACCTTCATTTGATTTTGGATCAAATTTTATAAGGTAATCTTTGGAGTTTAATACATAGCATTTACTTCCAAATACTCTAAAGTAATTAACTTTAGGATTTTTACCAAAATAGAGCTCATATGGAGTCTTTTGTATTATAGGTCATAATAAGCCTCTGTTTAGTATATGGCATGCAGTAGACATTTCCTCGGCCCAGAAATATTTAGGACGGCAATATTCATTTATCATTGTATATGCCATTTCTTGTAATGTTTTGTTCTTCCTTTTAACTACTCCGTTAGATTGAGCAGTATAAGGAGCAGAAATGTTATGAGTGATACCATTAGCTTCACAAAAACTTGTAAAGTTTGAATTTTTAAATTCTTTACCATGATCAGTCCTTATATAGACTCTGGTATTATTTTGTTGGTTTTGAATTCTTTTTCATAGAGAAGAAAAAAATTCAAAAGCATCACTTTTGGTTTTGAGGAATTCTGTCCACGTAAATCGTGAATAGTCATCAACAACTACCAAAGTATATGAACATCCTCCGAGACTTTGTATTGGGACTGGACCGATAAGATCCATGTGTAAAAGCTCGAGAGGTCATGAGGTAGATACCATAAATTTTGCTTTGTGAGAGTCTCGTATTTATTTTCCAATTTCACAAGCTTCACATATGTGATCCTTTTTATAATTTAATTTTGTTATCCCTCGTACATGTTCTTTAGTTGATATGTTTTTAATCAACTTCATGTTTGTGTGTCCTAATCTTCGATGCCATAACCAAGGTTCATCTATAGTAGTGATTAGGCATATATTAATATGCTTACTCATGTCACATGTATAGAAATTTTTGCCTCGAGGACACGTAAGGACTAAATTTTCATCTTTGTTAAGAATAGAACAATGGGTAGGATAGAAAATTACCTTATTTCCATTATCGCAAAGTTGACTTATCGAGAGAAGGTTGTACTTTAGTCCCGTGACTAGTTGTACCGGATATCTTGAAGTGCTCGTTCCCGATGTCACTGATGCCAATAATGATACCTTTACTGCTATCTCTGAACGTGACACTTCCAACAATGACCTTTTTAATGTTGTTCAAGAGTGACTTATTACCGGTCATATGTCTCGAACATCCATTATCAAGGTACCACAAGTCTTGCTTAGAAGTAAGGCAAACCTACAAAATAGATCAATTAAATACATAGGTTCCCTTTTGTATTGAGGGTCCAGGGGTTAGTACATCATAAATAACATTTGAATTTGCATGGAAAAATCTAGGCATTGGATAAGCATTGTTATTCACATAGAGATTTCTAGATGCATCATTCCTAATATTATAAAGTATTCCCCGTGGATATGTGGTATTTAATTTTGATCTTCTTGTACTAGCATAACTTTTAGAGTTTTTAAGTTAATATATCATGCTTCTATCATTTGGATAATACACATTATTTCTAGGAAAGATATGATATTTTGGTTTATTATCTTCAAACCTAATAGGTGGTTGAAATAATTGAGATCTAGGTTGCCTTTGATTGTTATTAGCTACCTTAGGATGGAATACATTTTTTTCAACATTTTTTGATGACTTATATCCTTTTTGAACCCATATATGCTTCCCTTTAAATTCACCACTTTTAAATTTACAGTATGAAACGTTATGTCCGTGTTTGTTACAAAAAGAACATGTAAATGAAGGTGATTTGTGAGCATTATTTTTAGTTTGTTCAGGGTGTTGAACAACTTTCTTTGGTTAAACATTCTTATCATATCCTAAACCTTCATGGTTGAAGGAATTTTTAGAATGTACCATTTTATTTAATATCTCATTGCCTTTTGTAAATCTTTGAATAACAATTTCAAGATTTTCTTTTTCTTTGTTTAAGGCATCAATCTTGTTGTTAAGGAATTTCTTGATCCTTAACTTGAGAAATAAGCTTGAAATTTTCCTGTTTTAACCGTTGAGTTTCTAATTCTAGATCTTTTCTTTTAGGCTCAATGGTTTGTAGTAGCTCTTTTTCTTTTTCAAGATTGTTTATTTGAGATTTAGTTGTTGAACTTTCTTGAGTGAGTGACTCGTTTTGTATTTTTAAGTTCAACAATTCAACATGAAGTTTACAAATATTTTCATTTATTTGTAAATTCTCAATTTCCATTTCTTCAGATTGGAAAATTAATGACATATTTTCCACTTCTAGCTTGAGAATATTTTCCTTGTGAGTATTATTCTCAATTTTTAGAAGTGGGTTTGGTTATTTAGAGAAGAAATTTCAGCTTCATATTGTACTTTTGAGTCCATCATCCGAGTAAACTCTTTACTTTGATTATAATGTATCTCCTCGAGTTTCATTTTCTCGGACCATAATAGATGATGTCTTTTGTCAAGATCTTTATACTTGTTGTTAATATTTACCACAAGTTCAATTAAATCATGATTATTCATATCTACAAGATTCAAATTATATTCATATAATTGAATGAAGTTTGAAGAAAGGGTTACCTCTTGATTTGAAGTGGAGATTTCCTTTGAAGTAGATGCATCCCCGATAGCGATTAAGCATATATTCACAATTTCTTCACTAGCTTCCGGAGCATCTTCATCTTAACTTAAATCCCACTCGTTCTCCGCCACGAGAGATCGTCCTTTTATAAGTTTAGGACATTCTCGTTTAAAGTGATCGGGTTGTTTACATTCGTAACGCACCTCTTGTATTTCCTCTGTATTGTGTTCTTTTTGTTTGGGAGGAGTGTAAGTAGGAGTGTTATTTATTATAGATATTATTATTTTGCATACATTTGCCTTTATTATAGCTCGTTGACGGAAAATTACTCTTATAGTTAGGAGTGTAATTTTGAGAGTAATTTGGCCTTCCATTAGAGTTAAAAACTCTTTGTTAATTATTTGATTTAAGGAAGCCTTTTCAGTATCTTTGAGCTTTGCTTTGAAGCACATGACGAAGTTGTCTCGTAAGTAAAGCAATTTCTCTTTCATCAACATTTTGGATTTATTCGTTTAATTCATCGTCATTTTATTCTTCATCTATAAGTATAGATTTTAAAGCCATGTTTTTCTTTTTGTCTTCCACTTTTGGAATGACTTTTTCTTGTAGATTATCTTCTTCGTATGCACGAAGATTTCCAAATAGATTATCTATTTTGTAATCATTGAGATTGTGCATCTCTTTTATTGTGGTTATTTTCACCTTCCAACTTGGAGGTAGTGATTTAAGAACTCTTCGGTTCTTTTCATTTTGTGTATAACTCTTTCCGAGTTGAGATAGTTCATCGACAATACGAGTGAATCTAGTCTCCATGTCGATGATATTTTCTCCTTCTTGGAGTTTAAAGTTCTCGTATACTTGGATCAAAGTTTCCATTCGAGAATCTTTTATATCCGTGGTTCCTTCGTAGGTAACCACTAGTTTATCACACATTTCTTGTGCTGACTTGCAATTATTCACTCTTTTATATTCTTTTTCAGCAAGTGCACTTGTGAGTACCATTTCTACCTTGGCAGATATATTAATTCTTTCTTCCTCTATCGTGTTATATTCATTAACATTCTTTTTGATGATGATGTCATCAACTGTTTTGGTAGGGATAACGACTCCATCTTCTATGGTCATCCAAACTCTGACTCCTTGAGATCTAGCATAGATGCGAAACTTGATTTCCATGTTGCAAAGTTGGTGTCGTCAAATAGAGGAGGGCGAGAGCTAGATAGACCTTCACCACATCCAATAGTATTTAGATACGCCATTTCGGATCATATTTTGTTATGCCTGTAAACCTGCAAATCACTTAACAAACATGTTAAAAAGCACTGCTCTGATACAAATTGTTAGGTCCCGTAAAGGAGCTATTTTAAGCTAGAAGGGGGGTTGTATAGCTTAATTACCAATTTAAAAATTATTATGACATTTTTAAAAATATTTATCCCGTTTTAAATATTTTATCGATGTAGATTATATATGCGGAAATAAAAGACAAGTAAGAAAATACCACACGAGAGATTTATCCTGGTTCGCGATGGTGCAACCTCTAATAGATTCGCTCACCCCTACGTCCAGTCCCCGAGTTCCTCTCCAGGACCTGAGTTTTTACCTTAAAATAACCTTGCTCCTTACGGAGGCGGAGAAACCTTTACAACCCCACAAATATTTGTCTTGGTGCGTAACTTCGGGTTACCATCTCAAAATAAATGTGCAAACCTACACAACCTATCTTAGACAATAACACCCTGTTACTTCTTCAAAGTTGATGTAGAACCCTTAGTGTAGTCTTTGTCCTTCTAAGCTTTTTCCGATCTTGGATCTCAGTAGTTGGTCTTGGGTCTTTCCTCTTCCTCACAGTGCGAAGACTACTAACTCCCTGTTAGTACGTCTAGGACTTGGGTCTTAGAACGGGAATCACCTCACTATACCTCACCTCACTGCAAAACGAAGAAGACAATATCTACGAAACAATACCCATTATAGATAAAAAGAGTTTGGACTAGTAAAATACTTAACTAGACCGGATGAACAAATATTCTTAAAAGATTATTAATGTATACTTTTCTTTAGATTAAGTGAAAGTTAGAGTATACTCGGTATTACTTCATTTTGAATAATATATGTTATTTTCGAAGTAATACATATATCAAGTCCTTGGTGAAGCATTATAGATTTTGGATCTTCGATAAAATAATTTCTTGTTTAATATAGTCGTGTGTAGACTTTTATAAATCGAGAATGTTACACTTATTCTTTAACTATTTGCACTTATAAAATATTTGGTCGAGAGAATAAAAGGTGCGTAATTTAAACACAATATATCACAGAATATAATAGCAGAGTTTTAATTATATTAGCACGGTTTATATGTGTATATATAAAATACAATATAAGCTTTAAGTTTTTCCCACGAAACACTGAAGGTGCTAGTAAGGGAAGTCGCTTAATTCTTATACGATTATATAAATACTTATATTTACTTAAAAGTTTTAAGATCTTCCCACGAAATACTAGAGATCCTGGTAAGGGAATTCACTCAAATATTTTAACTAAATATAATAAAAATGTATATATATATAATATAAGTCTTAAGGTTTTCTCACGGAACACTAAAGGTGTTAGTAAGGAAAGTCACTTAAATCTTGTTAAAAAATTATAACGAATATATCAATATATGGCCAAAATCAGTGCGTTTAAGTTTAAAAAATAAAATGCTAGTTTTGTAATTTAATTCCCACGAAATACTAAAGATGCTAGTTAGGAATATAAACCTACCGTTGTATGAAATTATCACTTCGTGCTTAGAAGTGTATAATATATAGAAAACAATCCTTGTATGGATTTGTTTTTCTTTAAGTTATTCTATATAAGAGTTTGTAGAGATGAAGAGAAGGTGTTACTAAGCTTCTTATATGAATATTAAGAGTGGTCGGTTAAGACTCGGATGAAAGCTAAGAGGTTTACCACTTTTAAGAGATGAATGGAAAACTTCACCGGAAAAATTCGTCGGAGGTTCGGCCGGATTTTAGCTTGTTGGTCGAACTTGGGCAGCCCTCCGGGAGGCAAAAAAGTGGTATGGATGAGCTTTGCTTGGGACGATAGAGCTTGGTTAGTGGAACTAAGCTTGAAGATCAAAAACCTTGAATATATGATATATATTTGTAAGAGATAAGGTTTTTGAGATGAAGTATTTGGGTTTGGATTTTAGAGAGTGTGTAGAGAGAATATTTCTTGAAAATTCCCAGAAATCTATTAGCTTTTAGCTTGTGTAAAAAATGGTGGGGGGTGGGTGTTTATTTACAGAAGAAGTTAGTTGAAGGGAGTGGTTGATATTGAGTTAAAATGAATGGTGGATGAAGAGAGTTGTGTGGATTGATGACATGGAGGATAAGGTGTATTTGTTTGAAACTTGAATATAGAACAAATAAGAAAAATCCCAGAAACTATTAATTATATAATAATAGTTTTTAGCTTTTTCAATTAATTATTAATTACTTAGTTAATTAAGTAATTAGCACCATTAAATATAACAACTTTGAAAACCCTTTAATAAATACAACCAAAAATATGATAATTACCTAAATATCATAAAATGATGATCTGCAAGTTTTTGTCAATTTTGGTCAAAGGTAGCTTGGTCAAACGCTCGGTCAAAATCTTTGTCAACACCCAGAAAAATCACACCCGGACAAAATTTCTTAAAAATATGAAACTTTAACCATCCATAGAAAATACCATTTAAGTGAAAAATCTTAAGCTTCAAGATTTTCTAGCAAGTGGAAGTATTTTATTTCGATTTAAAATGATTAAATCAGGGTTTAGTTCCAAATAAAATACGAACGATCTTTTATGAAATCAGATAGACTTTGGTGGCCTAGTTTGGGCTAAAATAAATACTTAGAATATATTTCTTTAAATATAAAATATTTTGAGAGTGTGGGAAATATTTTGAAGTATTTTAAAAGTATTTTCTCCGATAAATAATATATTTGAGATCCGAGAGAAAATTACTTTGAAAACTTTGAGGAGGGGGATAAAATGAGATATTAATATTCCTATATCAAATATTAATTTCTAAGAATGTAAAAATATATCTTTTGATTTATAAATGTTTTATGGAGTGAAAGATATATATTTTATCCCTTTTAAAAACATCTGTTTTTGAAATAAATTTAGCACGAGCCTTCTAAAGAATATCCAAGTTCTGGTATCCCTTTTTCAAACTGGTTGCCTTACTAATATTGCAAGAGAGCCTAATAAAGATCATATTCCGATAATTCTTTACGATCTCATTGCTTTAGAGTATATTCTTTTGAAACTATATTTTGATTTTCAGTAAATTGGAATATCTCTTATATTTATATTTAAAAATATAAATACACTATAAAAAACATTTTTGAATTTTTTTTCTAGATATGGCTTTTCACTTTTGATTATGTCAATTAAATTCATGCCTCTTTGGAGAGGATATACGTGTTTCAAATTTTATGTTAAATTATGCAAATATCAAAATAAATAATTAATCGAAGATGTCCTTTCAGATGGCATAAAGGTAGATTTCATAAAGGTCAAAGCTGTATCAAATTGGGAACAATCAAAGACGTCGACAGAAGTTTGGAGTTTCCTTGGACTGGCAGGTTATTACCAACGAGCTGTAAAATATTTTGCGAAGATCACAACCCCATTGACGAAGCTAACCAGGAAAAATGTGAAGTTTATTTGGAATGATAAATGTGAAGAAAGTTTTCAGGAATTGAAGAAAAGATTGGTGACAGCTCCAGTTTTAGCACTGCTAGATGAAAAAGGTAATTTCGTAATCTATAGTGATGCTTCTTTGAAAGGATTGGGTTGTGTGTTGATACAACATGATAGAGTTATCGCATACGCGTCCCGATAACTAAAGCCTCATGAACAAAAGTATCATATACATGATTTAGAGTTAGCGGCATTGGTTTTTGCACTGAAGTTATGGAGACATTACTTGTATGGGGAAAGGTGTGATATCTATACGGATCATAAGAGTTTTAAGTACATATTCACTCAGAAAGATTTAAACTTGAGGCATCGGAGATGGTTGGAGTTAATTAAAGATTATGATTGTTCTATTAACTATAATCCGGGGAAAGCTAACGTAGTAGTAGATGCACTGAGCACAAAGAAAAGATTAAATATGATGGACATTACTAAGGAATTGTCATCAGAATTGAAGAAACTGGAGATTGAGGTTCGTATGTCGGGAAGTAGTAAAGAAAACTTATATGAGATTACCTTCCAACCAGAACTTATGGAAAAGATTAAAAAATATCAGAAGGAAGTAATGGATCGAAGCTTAGATAATTTAACCGGAGAAGAGATTTATACCCAGAAGGATAGTAAAGGTGTGTTAAGAATTTCCTCCCGAATATAGATTCTGAATGTGACTGAATTGAAAAATGAAATTTTACGAGAAGCCCATAGTTCAAGATTTTCAATCCATCTGGGGAGTACTACGATGTATCAGGATCAAAAGAAAAAAAATTGGTGGCCAGGAATGAAGAAAGAGATAGCTGACTGGTTTAGTAAATGTCATTCATGCCAGAAGGTGAAAGCAGAATATCAAAGACCAGGCGGATTGCTGCAACCTTTGGAGATTCCACAGTGGAAGTGGGACGAGATTGCTATAGATTTTTTGGTTGGATTACCAAGGACCAAATCGAATCACGATGCTATATGGGTAATTTTTTTCAAATCAACGAAATATATTCTCTAGATAAGTTGGTCAAGTTATATTTGGATGAGATTGTGACCAAGCATGGAGTTCCAGTATCAATTGTTCTCGACAGAGATCCAAGATTTAATTCGAGATTTTGGACGAAATTACTGGAGTGTTTGGGAACCAAGTTAAAGATGAGCACTGCCTACCATCCCCAAAGAGACGAACAAAGTAAAAGGACGATTCAGATAATAGAAGATATGTTAAGAGTATGTGTTTTAGATTTCAAAGGAAACTGGGATGATCATTTACCGTTACTAGAACTCTTTTATAATAACAGTTATCATGCTAATATTGAAATGTCGCCTTATGAAGCTTTGTATGGTCGGAAGTGTAGATCTCCACTTTATTGGGAGGAAGTCAGTGAAAGAAAATTGTTAGGTTCGGAACTAGTTCAACAAACAAAAGATGTAGTAATCATAATTCAGAGAAAATTAGAGGCGGCCCAGAACAAACAGGGAAAGAATGCAGATTTGTATCGAAATGACATGGAAATAGAAGTTGGATCACTAGTGTTATTGAAAGCCTCTCCTTGGAAAGGATTGGTTAGATTCGGCCAAAAAGGCAAATTAAGTCCCAGATATACCGGGTCATTTGAAGTTTTGAAGAAAGTAGGAAAAGTTGCTTATGAATTAGCCTTGTTGCCACATCTGCGTCATATTAAGAATGTGTTCCACGTCTCCATGTTAAAGAAGTAAACCCTAATTCAAATCAAGTCATCGAGTATGAGCCAATCGAAATTCAGCCAGATTTGTCCTACGTGGAACAACCAATCCAGATCCTAGACCGTAAAGAGCGAGTTCTAAAAATAAGTCTATCCCAATAGTTATACTTTGGAGAAACTCTCGAGTAGAAGAGTCTACTTGGGAGTTAAAGTCTGATATGCTAGACCAATATCCTCACTTGTTCAGATTGGTGAGATTCTGAGGACATAATCTTTTTACGAGGGGGCTATAACGACTCTGTATTTTCTATTATTAAAATATATATAAAATAAAATATTATTCTGCAAATTATGTGTTGCATGTTAAATATTATATACGTGTTGAATTATTCTTACTATTAATTGTTATTTCGGTTTAATATTTAAAATTGCATTATTTTATTCTTCTATTTAAAAAGGGATCTCAAAGTTTAATTTTTATAAATATGAATATTATTGGTAAAATTATTTTTATGGCTCTATAATTTTAATAATTATTTATAGGAATTTATAAAATTTAGAAAATAATATTTTGTCAAATATTCAGTCCCAAATTATTTTCTGATTGTAATTATTTGATGGTTCAATGTTAAATTCAAAAATATTTTAAAAAATATCAAAAAATTATTTTATTAGTTTCAAGTATTTCGTGAATTTTAAAATTATTTTGAAATTATTTTGACTTATTTTTATCCGCAAATTGTATCGTTAAAAATCAGAAGCGGGCATCAAAACCAAGCATGCATAACAGTCAGAGACACATGACAATACATATACACTCATCCTGTTTATTTGAGGGACACGTGCCCTATTCACAGATTGTTATAAAAATTATAAAAACATACACACACAAAAACGTCAGCGTCTCTCTCTCTCGCATCTATCATCTCTCTCTCTCTCTCTATCTCTCTCTCGATATTCCTTATCCTCCATGTCCTTCCTTCCCTGGTAATAGTCCCCTCGATTTTCCCTTCTTTTTCCCGCCGCCCGCCTCTATTCCTTTCTGTTTCCGTTATTTTTGTTTTTCCGACAATAGTCATGCATGTTTATATGTGTCTCTGGCTTCAAATTTTTTTCATCCAAAATTCATATGGTTGATGAAATTAATTGATGTTATAATTTAATCGGTGGAATTCGTATCGGAAACCCGAAATAAAGGAGTACCACCGAATTTTGTCGCCACCGGTGATGAACTCCGGTGTCATCATCGGTGGTGGACCATGATGTACTCCTGAGCCCTATTATGTGAAAAACATTTCATTTTATTTTTGTTTATTGCATTATAAAATATTCTGAATTGTTTACGTAATTATTTCGCAGAAAATCCAAGTTAAAAATCAAAATGATTATATTTATTATTCGTGAATTTAGAAATTCGATTAATTGGAAGTATTGTTGTTGGTGCTTGTTGTTGATTGGTGTCGATATGATATTAGCTGATATTCAAAAATAGATGAGGTGCTGCCGGTTTTCTAGAAAATATTTATTTTAGAAATTCAGGAGTATATCCTTTAATTATCGGGAATATCAATCAATTATATAATTATTTTTTATAAATTATTTTTACAAATTTACTTTCGTATTTCAAGTAATTCATTTCCAAACAGCTATTAATATTAAATTCGTTTGGTGAAATATTTTGTAAAAAGGATTTTGAAAACCTATTTTATATAACTAAATTCGATGCGTATCTGGTATTATATTATTATTCTGAAAATATTCGTTTTCAGTAATTCTGTATTATACGATATATAATTATGTGTTATAGCCTCACTTTTATTTTATCGGGTAGAACTAAATACCGAGGATATGTGTAGCATAATTGAATATCTAATCTAAAGTGTTTCAATTCTATAGTACCCAGTCAAAGGTCACATTTTTCTAAGGTCAACCTAGGATAGGTTCGTGTCTCTGTAGCCCACTGCAGCATGGCAAGTACCTCTGATCATATCTTTTATGGTTCAGTGTTTTATATGAATGAACTGTTGATTATATTTCATAATTGATTAATACGTTTTAAGTTGCGTATCCCCTTTTTAGAAATTCCTGGTTTACTTTTAATAATGTTTTGAGGAAGAGTAACTTATAGCGATACCTATCTATAAGTTGCGCTTTGCAATCGGAAAATATTTAGTAATCAATCATTACTAAATTTCGTGATTAAAGTCGTGTTTGGAATGAAAATTATGTTCACCTATGTCGTGAAATTTTTGAAAAGATAGGTATAATCAAATCAAAACTTTAGAACTGGACTAAAATGAATCGGATATTCTATTGGAGTTGCGTAAGAGGTCCGTTATTCGGTAACTGCCCAGCATTGGTGGCGTAAGAGGCTAAGTCGGTTGTGCATATTCTCATAACCGATTAGTCCAATGTTATTAAAGACCTAGCTAATATTTAAGTTCCGGAACACATAATTTGGATGGCCATTAGAGTTGTTCGGTGATTGATAGACTGATCAGCTATCTTCACCCGTTTAAACGTCCAATGTATCTGATTATTCAAATTTCTGAAATGTTTATAGTCAATTTATTCAGATAAAAGATTGCATGCTAAAATTGAACTGTTTAATTCATTAATCTATGTATTGTGTCCCGTTTTAAAAGAACATGCTAGTATATGGTGGTTTTTCCAGTTCTTAATGATTTCAAATGTTTTATTCTTATAACCATTTAGAAGGAAATCTATATATTTTTGTTTATTCATATATTTTTGTACTGCTGAGCGATTGATAGCTCATCCTTGAAAACTTCTATATTAACCTATTTCAGATGCCTAGAGACCGTGTTCCCGCTAGAAGAGCTTCTATTGGTCGTACTCAGGGCCGGGTGTCGGCTCCTCCCTTGTTTGGATCTTTTGAGGTAGTACTAGTTAGACCAGTTGTTAGGTCTGTGGTATGTATGATAGACATAGTTTGTACCAGATTTATTTTAAGTATTCCTTAGTTTAATAATTGTATAATCTTGTTCATACTTAAACCTGGCAAAAACTTGGTCAGGGGGTCGTAGTTGTTATGGTTGTATATTTAATTTCATTCTAATCACTATATATTCTTGTTTTATTATTATTTATAATGTCAATCTAGCCCTCGGAGTTGAGGCTGTCTTAGATATATTAAAGAATGAGTGTGGTTGTTATATGTTTATGAAGAAGACTTGATATGTAAGAACATCAGCCACCAATGACAATTAGACAACAACAATGTTTAATTTTGATATTAAATTTATTATAACTTTTATCTTTTTTATTGCACTAGTTATCACATATGTCAACGACCTTGTTTCCAGCAAGACACACTTTGCTTTGACATCTATATTTCGAGTTCGGTAAACCTAGATAAAATTATTTGTGTTGTAATTTTTTTCTTTTATATTATTCAGTTTTACAATCGAAACCTAACCGATAAAAAATGAACTGAGATTTGTAAAACCAAAACCGAATTAATGGTTCAGTTCTGATTTTCAATTAAAAAAATGAAGACCTCATGTTGTGCTTTTATCCAAAAATGAATCGTCATGTTCTTCCCTACTTCTCATAGTGGTCTTCGTGTTCGATTTTTATTAAACTCATACATATGAAAATTGGGAATTGACCCGATTTTCGGAGAAGGCTCGGAAATTGATCTGGGTTGTCACATATGATATCAGAGCCGACTCTCGAAAGTTTGGTGCATCAAGTTGTCGGAGGAGAGGGAACGAAGGCTGGTTATATTATCCCATAATGGCAAAAGGGCCAGAGGTGGGGACACGTAACCAACTGGTATTATCGCACAATTGATATAGAGGAACAATTTGGACCTATAGGCTGTCTGTTTATCCTGACGAGTATGCTCATCAGGCGTTTAAGTGGGAGCGTTTGTAACATCCCAATCCCACATCGAGGAGATTTGGGACTTTTATTATGTTTATAAGGAAAAATATTACTACTATGCACCACCAACAAATTATGATCTTTTGGGGTCCTGTGGTGGGCATGTTTTTTATCCTAGTTTGCTCCACTCAGGACAGTAGGCTTTGGCTTATTTTGGATTCGCAATCGAGACTTGACCCGATTTTCAAAAAAACTTGGAATTTGATTAGGGTTGTCATATTCAAGAACTGCCTCCCAGGCGAAGGTCAATTTCTTCAACTACCACTGCCTCATGGCTAATCTTCCTTTTTCGAACATGGATTTCTCCATCTGACGTATACGGCCTGAATATGAGGCTCCTCATCCTCTTCGGAATCTGATGATAGTACAATGTTAGACCGGGATCTCCCCGAATATGATTCTGAATCTAAAAATTCGTCTTGATCAGCTCGCCTCCGTCGCCCGCTTCCCATTTTGAGTCGGCAGCCCTCTCTTCTCCCTTCGTACATCTGAGTATGTTTTCTGGGTTTCCTCGGTCTCCATAACCTCATGGAGCCTGCTCATGGAGTTCTATTTCCTCTTTGCAGGCAAAGTGCCTGCAATCTCAAGTTGGGATTTTTTCTCGGCTTATTGACTTATCGCCTGCTTTACTCATGGAGCCTTCTCATGGAGTTCTTTTCCTCTCTCTACTTTTGCAAACATGGTCCTTTGTTCTTCCGGGGTAGGCATGATTTCATCTTTGGTTTCTGACTCAAAGTTGAGAGCTCTTGGGGATTTGGGCACGAAATGAAAGGTATTGGGTCGACGGTCAGTGAATCCTGGTGGGTGATCAACTTCTGGTGGTTTCAGAAGCAAGAAATTGTTGTTGCATATTTAATCTTAACTTGTATTACTTATTTATGTGTCGTACTTTATTTTTCGTCGTGTTTGTAGCCGAATGACCTGGTCACCAACTGCATGAGAGTTTTTAGGAGTTCAACTTGAATAAATGATAGATGCAAAGTAGTAGGAGGAATCGTGGTTTGTAGTTCCTGTTTTTTAGCATTAACGTTGCTTTGTAATCTTATTTATCTTGAATCATTTAGATGAATAAAATATAGTTATCAATATAATTCTCCAGCTCTCTCTGTCTAAGATAAAACAACTTATATGGGGTAGATTGAACCTAGATTGGAAGTTACACATTATGCATGGATTGAATCTCCCCTATCATCTACCCCATTTATTTGATTTGCTAAAAGAACGGAGAACCACATTCAAAAGAAGCAAGAATGCGAGAAGGATGCACATATTGAATTTTAGTTAACATATTTGACAATATATACGCATACTAAAATTTTTTTGGACTTTAGAGTTGAGATTTTACTATTCGGTCAAGATATAATAAACACAAACTAAAGGTCGACTTATTTCAAATATATTTTCCAAGAATCTGATTATTTAAATTTATTAGTATTTAGCAAAGTATTTTACGAACTATATTAATTAAAG
>NW_027419743.1:0-26427 GCF_009905375.1 Apium graveolens | reverse complement strand
GAGCAAAATTGAGCGGCCGGTTTTTTCGATTTTTTTTCATAATTGTCCCTATGGATTTATGAAATTGCATTCGAGTCCATTCGGGTCGTGCGGAAGTGAATCGGAGCTGAAACGAATAAAACTCGGTTTCCGAATAATCCTCGTAGGGGGTAGTACATGAGGTCGGAGCAAAAATTGAGGCGCCTATTTTTTTCAATTTTATTTTCATAATTTGTCCCTATGGATTTATGAAATTGCATTCGCGTCCATTCGGGTCGTCCGGATTGAATCGGAGCTGAAATGAATGGAACTCGGTTGTCCGAATAATCCTCGTAGGGGGTAGTACACTGAGGTCTGGAGCAAAAATTGGAGTCGGCCCGTTTTTTTCGATTTCTTTTCATAATTTGTCCCCTAGGGATTTATGAAATTGCATTCGCGTCCATTCGGGGTCGTCCGGAAGTGAATCGGAGCTGAAACGAATGAAAATCGGTTTCCGAATAATCCTCATAGGCGGTATACACAAGGTGTGGAGAAAAGATTAAGGCGACCTGTTTTTTTTTTTCTTTTCATAACTTGTCCCTATAGATTTAGAATTGCATTCGCGTCCATTCGGGGTCGTCCGGGAGTAATCAGAGCTGAACGAATGGAACTCGGTTTCCGAATAATCCTCGTAGGGGGTAGTACACGGGTCTGGAGCAAAATTGAGGCGGCCCATTTTTTCGATTGCTTTTCATAATTTGTCCCTATGGATTATGAAATTTCATTCGAGTCCATTCGGGTCGTGCGGAAGTGAATCGGAGCTGAAACGAATGAAACTCGGTTTCCGAATAATTCTCGTAGGGGTATTACACGAGGTCTGGAGCAAAAATTAAGGCGACCCGTTTTTTTTTATTTCTTTTCATAATTTGTCCCTATGGATTTATGAAATTGCATTCGCATCCATTTGGGGTCGTCCGGAAGTGAATCGGAGCTGAAATGAATGAAACTCGGTTTCCGAATAATCCTCATAGGGGGTTAGTACACATGGTCTGGAGCAAAGATTAAGGCGACCTGTTTTTTCGATTCTTTTCATAATTTGTCCCCATGGATTTATGAAATTGCATTCGCGTCCATTTGGGATCGTCCGATAGGGAATCTGAGCTTAAACGAATGGAACTCGGTTTCCGAATAATCCTCATAGGGGGTAGTACACAAGGTCTGGAGCAAGATTAGGCGACCTGTTTTTTCGATTTCTTTTCATAATTTATCCCTATTGATTTATGAAATTGCATTCGCGTCCATTCGGGGTCGTCCGGATAATCGGAGCTGAAACGAATGGAACTCGGTTTCCGAATAATCCTCGTAGGAGGTAGTACACGAGGTCTGGACCAAAAATTGAGGCGGCCTATTGTTTTCGATTTATTTTCATATTTTTCCCTATGGATTTACAAAATTGCATTCGTGTCTATTCGGGGGTCCGTCCGGGAGTGGAAGCGGAGCTGAAACGAATGGAACTCGGTATGTCCCGAATTATCTCGTAGGGTGTAGTACACGAGGTTCGGAGCAAAAAATTGAGGCCGGGCCCAGTTTTTCGATTCTCTTTTCATAATTTGTCCCTATGGATTTATGAAATTGCATTCGCGTCCATTCGGGGTCGTCCGGGAGTGAATCGGAGCTGAAACGAATGAACTCGGTTTCCGAATATCCTCGTAGGGGGTAGTACACAAGGTCTGGAGCAAAAAATTGAGGCGCCCTTTTTTCGTTTCTTTTCATAATTTGTCCCTATGGATTTATGAAATTGCATTCGCGTCCATTCGGGTCGTCCGGAGTGAATCGGAGCTGAAAACGAATGGAACTCGGTTTCCGAATAATCCTCGTAGGGGGTATACACGAGGTCTGGAGCAAAAAATGAGGCGGCCCGTTTTTTCGATTTCTTTTCATAATTTGTCCTATGGATTTATGAAATTGCATTCGCGTTCCATTCGGGGCTCGTGCAGAAAGTGAATCAGAGCTAACGAATGAAACTCGTTTCCGAATATCCTCGTAGGGGGTAGTACACGAGGTCTGGAGCAAAAATTGAGGCGGCCTATTTTTTCAATTTATTTTCATAATTGTCCTATGGATTATATGAAATTGCATTCGCGTCCATTCGGGGTCGTCCGGAAGTGAATCGAGGCTGAAATGAATGAAACTCGGTTTCCCGAATAATCTCATAGGGGGTAGTACACATGGTCCTGGAGCAAAATTAGGCGGCCTATTTTTTCGATTTCTTTTCATAATTTGTCCTATGGATTTATGAAATTGCATCGAGTCCATTCGGGGTCGTCGGAGTGAATCGGAGCTGAAACGAATGAAACTCGGTTTCCGAATAATCCTCGTAGGGGGTAGTACACGAGGTTTGGAGAAAAAATTAAGGCGACCTATTCTTTTGATTTCTTTCCATAATTTGTCCCTATGGATTTATGAAATTGCATTCGCGTCCATTCGGGGTCGTCCGGGATTGAATCGGAGCTGAAACGAATGGAACTCGGTTTCCGAATAATCCTCGTAGGGGGTAGTACATGAGGTCTGTAGCAAAAATTGAGGTGGCCCGTTTTTTCGATTTGTTTTCATAATTTGTCCCTATGGATTTATGAAATTGCATTCGCGTCCATTCGGGATCGTCCGGAAGTGAATCGGAGCTGAAACGAATGAAAATCGGTTTCCTAATAATACTCATAGGGGTTAGTACACAAGGTTTGCAGAAAAGATTAAGGCGACCTGTTTTTTTATTTCTTTTCATAATTTGTCCCTATGGATTTATGAAATTGCATTCGCGTCCATTCGGGGTCGTCCGGGAGTAAATCGGAGCTAAAACGAATGGAACTCGGTTTCCGAATAATCCTCGTAGGCGGTAGTACACGGGGTCTGGAGCAAAAATTGAGGCGGCCCATTTTTTCGATTATTTTCATAATTTGTCCCTATGGATTTATGAAAATTGCATTCGAGTCCATTCGGGTCGTGCGGAAGTGAATCGGAGCCGAAACGAATGAAACTCGGTTTCCGAATAATCCTCGTAGGGGGTATTACACGAGGTCTAGAGCAAAAATTAAGGCGACCCGTTTTTTTGATTTTTTTTCATAATTGTCCCTATGGATTTATGAAATTGCATTCACATCTATTGGGGTCGTCCGGGAGTGAATCGGAGCTGAAACGAATGATACTCGGTTTCCGAATAATCCTCGTAGGGGGTAGTACACGAGGTCTGGAGCAAAAATTAAGGCGGCCCATTTTTTCGATTTCTTTTCATAATTTGTCCCTATGGATTTATGAAATTGCATTCGCGTCCATTTGGGGTCGTCCGGAAGTGAATCGGAGCTGAAACGAATGAAAATCGGTTTCCGAATAATCCTCATAGGGGTAGTACACAAGGTTTGGAGAAAAGATTAAGGCGACTTGTTTTTTTTATTTCTTTTCATAACTTGTCCCTATAGATTTATGAAATTGCATTCGCGTCCATTCGGGGTCGTCCGGGAGTAAATCAGAGCTGAAACGAATGGAACTCGGTTTCCGAATAATCCTCGTAGGGGGTAGTACACGGGGTCTGGAGCAAAAATTGAGGCGGCCCATTTTTTCGATTTCTTTTCATAATTTGTCCCTATGGATTTATGAAATTTCATTCGAGTCCATTCGGGGTCGTGCGGAAGTGAATCGGAGCTAAAACGAATGAAACTCGGTTTCCGAATAATTCTCGTAGGGGGTATTACACGAGGTCTGGAGCAAAAATTAAGGCGACCCGTTTTTTTTATTTCTTTTCATAATTTGTCCCTATGGATTTATGAAATTGCATTCGCATCCATTTGGGGTCGTCCGGAAGTGAATCGGAGCTGAAATGAATGAAACTCGGTTTCCGAATAATCCTCATAGGGGGTAGTACACATGGTCTGGAGCAAAGATTAAGCGCACCTGTTTTTTCGATTTCTTTTCATAATTGTCCCCTATGGAGTTATGAAATTGCATTCGCGTCCATTCGGGGATCGTCCGATAGGGAATCTGAGCTTAAACGAATGGAACTCGGTTTCCGAATAATCCTCATAGGGGGTAGTACACAAGGTCTGGAGCAAAGATTAAGGCGACCTGTTTTTTCGATTTCTTTTCATAATTTATCCCTATTGATTTATGAAATTGCATTCGCGTCCATTCGGGGTCGTCCGGGAGTAAATCGGAGCTGAAACGAATGGAACTCGGTTTCCGAATAATCCTCGTAGGAGGTAGTACACGAGGTCTGGACCAAAAATTGAGGCGGCCTATTGTTTCGATTTATTTTCATAATTTTTCCCTATGGATTTACAAAATTGCATTCGTGTCTATTCGGGGTCGTCCGGGAGTGAATCGGAGCTGAAACGAATGAAACTCGGTTTCCGAATTATCCTCGTAGGGGGTAGTACACGAGGTTTGGAGCAAAAATTGAGGCGGCCCATTTTTCGATTTCTTTTCATAATTTGTCCCTATGGATTTATGAAATTGCATTCACGTCCATTCGGGGTCGTCCAGAAGTGAATCGGAGCTGAAACGAATGAAACTCGGTTTTTGAATAATCCTCATAGGGGGTAGTACACAAGGTTTGGAGAAAAGATTAAGGCGACCTTTTTTTTGATTTCTTTTCATAATTTGTCCCTATGGATTTATGAAATTGCATTCGCGTCCATTCGGGGTCGTCCTGGAGTAAATCGGAGCTGAAACGAATGGAACTCGGTTTCCGAATAATCCTCGTAGGGGGTAGTACACGGGGTCTGGAGCAAAAATTGAGGCGGCCCGTTTTTTCGATTTCTTTTGATAATTTGTCCCTATGGATTTATGAAATTGCATTCGAGTCCATTCGGGGTCGTGCAGAAGTGAATCAGAGCTGAAACGAATGAAACTCGGTTTCCGAATAATCCTCGTAGGGGGTAGTACACGAGGTCTGGAGCAAAAATTGAGGCGGCCTATTTTTCGATTTCTTTTCATAATTTGTCCCTATGGATTTATGAAATTTCATTCGCGTCCATTCGGGGTCGTCCGGTAGTGAATCTGAGCTTAAACGAATGGAACTAGGTTTCCGAATAATCCTCGTAGGGGGTAGTACACGAGGTCTGGAGCAAAAATTGAGGCGGCCTATTTTTTCAATTTATTTTCATAATTTGTCCCTATGGATTTATGAAATTGCATTCGCGTCCATTCGGGGTCGTCCGGAAGTGAATCGGAGCTGAAATGAATGAAACTCGGTTTCCGAATAATCCTCATAGGGGGTAGTACACATGGTCTGGAGCAAAGATTAAGGCGACCTATTTTTTCGATTTCTTTTCATAATTTGTCCCTATGGATTTATGAAATTGCATTCGAGTCCATTCGGGGTCGTGCGGAAGTGAATCGGAGCTGAAACGAATGAAACTCGGTTTCCGAATAATCCTCGTAGGGGGTAGTACACGAGGTTTGGAGCAAAAATTAAGGCGACCTATTCTTTTGATTTCTTTCCATAATTTGTCCCTATGGATTTATGAAATTGCATTCGCGTCCATTCGGGGTCGTCCGGGAGTGAATCGGAGCTGAAACGAATGGAACTCGGTTTCCGAATAATCCTCGTAGGGGGTAGTACACGAGGTCTGGAGCAAAATTGAGGCGGCCCGTTTTTTCGATTTCTTTTCATAATTTGTCCCTATGGATTTATGAAATTGCATTCGCGTCCATTCGGGGTCGTCCGGGAAGTGAATCGGAGCTGAAACGAATGGAACTCGGTTTCCGAATAATCCTCGTAGGGGGTAGTACACGAGGTCTGGAGCAAAAATTAAGGCGGCCCTTTTTTTCTATTTCTTTCATAATTTGTCCCTATGGATTTATGAAATTGCATTCGCGTCCATTCGGGGTCGTCCGGGAGTGAAATCGGAGCTGAAACGAATGGAACTCGGTTTCCGAATAATCCTCGTAGGGGGTAGTACACGAGGTCTGGAGCAAAAATTGAGGCGGCCCGTTTTTTTCGATTTCTTTTCATAATTTGTCCCTATGGATTTATGAAATTGCATTCGCGTCCATTCGGGTCGTCCGGGAAGTGAATCGGAGCTGAAACGAATGAAACTCGGTTTCCGAATAATCCTCGTAGGGGGTATTACACGAGGTCTAGAGCAAAAATTAAGGCGACCCGTTTTTTTGATTTTTTTTTCATAATTTGTCCCTATGGATTTATGAAATTGCATTCACATCTATTTGGGGTCGTCCGGGAGTGAATCGGAGCTGAAACGAATGATACTCGGTTTCCGAATAATCCTCGTAGGGGGTAGTACACGAGGTCTGGAGCAAAAATTAAGGCGGCCCATTTTTTCGATTTCTTTTCATAATTTGTCCCTATGGATTTATGAAATTGCATTCGCGTCCATTTGGGGTCGTCCGGAAGTGAATCGGAGCTGAAACGAATGAAACTCGGTTTCCGAATAATCCTCATAGGGGGTAGTACACAAGGTCTTGAGCAAAAGATTAAGGCGACCTGTTTTTTTCTATTTCTTTTCATAATTTGTCCCTATGGATTTATGAAATTGCATTCGCGTCCATTCGGGGTCGTCCGGGAGTAAATCAGAGCTGAAACGAATGGAACTCGGTTTCCGAATAATCCTCGTAGGGGGTAGTACACGAGGTCTGGAGCAAAAATTGAGGCGGCCCATTTTTTCGATTTCTTTCATAATTTGTCCCTATGGATTTATGAAATTGCATTCGAGTCCATTCGGGGTCGTGCGGAGTGAATCGGAGCTGAAACGAATGAAACTCGGTTTCCGAATAATCCTCGTAGGGGGTAGTACACGAGGTCTGGAGCAAAAATTGAGGCGGCCCGTTTTTTTCGATTTCTTTCATAATTTGTCCCTATGGATTTATGAAATTGCATTCGCGTCCATTCGGGGTCGTCCGGGAGTGAATCGGAGCTGAAACGAATGGAAACTCGGTTTCCGAATAATCCTCGTAGGGGGTAGTACACGAGGTCTGGAGCAAAAATTGAGGCGGCCCGTTTTTTCGATTTCTTTTCATAATTTGTCCCTATGGATTTATGAAATTGCATTCGCGTCCATTCGGGGTCGTCCGGGAGTGAATCGGAGCTGAAACGAATGGAACTCGGTTCTCGAATAATCCTCGTAGGGGGTAGTACACGAGGTCTGGAGCAAAAATTGAGGCGGCCCGTTTTTTCGATTTCTTTCATAATTTGTCCCTATGGATTTATGAAATTGCATTCGCGTCCATTCGGGGTCGTCCAGGGAAGTGATCGGAGCTGAACGAATGGAACTCGGTTCCGAATAATCCTCGTAGGGGGTAGTACACGAGGTCTGAGCAAAAATTGAGGCGGCCCGTTTTTCGATTTCTTTTCATAATTTGTCCCTATGGATTTATGAAATTGCATTCGCGTCAATTCGGGGTCGTCCGGGAGTGAATCTGGAGCTGAAACGAATGAACTCTGTTTCCGAATAATCCTCGTAGGGGGTAGTACACGAGGTCTGGAGCAAAAATTGAGGCGGCCCTTTTTTCGATTTCATTTCATAATTTGTCCCTATGGATTTATGAAATTGCATTCGCGTCCATTCGGGGTCGTCGGGAGTGAATCGGAGCTGAAACGAATGGAACTCGGTTTCCGAATAATCCTCGTAGGGGGTAGTACACGAGGTCTGGAGCAAAAATTGAGGCGGCCCGTTTTTTTGATTTCTTTTCATAATTTGTCCCTATGGATTTATGAAATTGCATTCGCGTCCATTCGGGGTCGTCCGGGAGTGAATCGGAGCTGAAACGAATGGAACTCGGTTTCCGAATAATCCTCGTAGGGGGTAGTACACGAGGTCTGGAGCAAAAATTGAGGCGGCCCGTTTTTTCGATTTCTTTTCATAATTTGTCCCTATGGATTTATGAAATTGCATTCGCGTCCATTCGGGGTCGTCCGGGAGTGAATCGGAGCTGAACGAATGGAACTCGGTTTCCGAATAATCCTCGTAGGGGGTAGTACACGAGGTCTGGAGCAAAAATTGAGGCGGCCCTTTTTTCGATTTCTTTTCATAATTTGTCCCTATGGATTTATGAAATTGCATTCGCGTCCATTCGGGTCGTCCGGGAGTGAATCGGAGCTGAAACGAATGGAACTCGGTTTCCGAATAATCCTCGTAGGGGGTAGTACACGAGGTCTGGAGCAAAAATTGAGGCGGCCCGTTTTTTCGATTTCTTTTCATAATTTGTCCCTATGGATTTATGAAATTGCATTCGCGTCCATTCGGGGTCGTCCGGGAGTGAATCGGAGCTGAAACGAATGGAACTCGGTTTCCGAATAATCCTCGTAGGGGGTAGTACACGAGGTCTGGAGCAAAAATTGAGGCGGCCCGTTTTTTCGATTTCTTTTCATAATTTGTCCCTATGGATTTATGAAATTGCATTCGCGTCCATTCGGGTCGTCCGGGAGTGAATCGGAGCTGAAACGAATGGAACTCGGTTTCCGAATAATCCTCGTAGGGGGTAGTACACGAGGTCTGGAGCAAAAATTGAGGCGGCCCGTTTTTTCGATTTCTTTTCATAATTTGTCCCTATGGATTTATGAAATTGCATTCGCGTCCATTCGGGGTCGTCCGGGAGTGAATCGGAGCTGAAACGAATGGAACTCGGTTTCCGAATAATCCTCGTAGGGGGTAGTACACGAGGTCTGGAGCAAAAATTGAGGCGGCCCTTTTTTTCGATTTCATTTCATAATTTGTCCCTATGGATTTATGAAATTGCATTCGCGTCCATTCGGGGTCGTCCGGGAGTGAATCGGAGCTGAAACGAATGGAACTCGGTTTCCGAATAATCCTCGTAGGGGGTAGTACACGAGGTCTGGAGCAAAAATTGAGGCGGCCCTTTTTTTCGATTTCTTTTCATAATTTGTCCCTATGGATTTATGAAATTGCATTCGCGTCCATTCGGGGTCGTCCGGGAGTGAATCGGAGCTGAAACGAATGGAACTCGGTTTCCGAATAATCCTCGTAGGGGGTAGTACACGAGGTCTGGAGCAAAAATTGAGGCGGCCCGTTTTTTCGATTTCTTTTCATAATTTGTCCCTATGGATTTATGAAATTGCATTCGCGTCCATTCGGGGTCGTCCGGGAGTGAATCGGAGCTGAAACGAATGGAACTCGGTTTCCGAATAATCCTCGTAGGGGGTAGTACACGAGGTCTGGAGCAAAAATTGAGGCGGCCCGTTTTTTCGATTTCTTTTCATAATTTGTCCCTATGGATTTATGAAATTGCATTCGCGTCCATTCGGGGTCGTCCGGGAGTGAATCGGAGCTGAAACGAATGGAACTCGGTTTCCGAATAATCCTCGTAGGGGGTAGTACACGAGGTCTGGAGCAAAAATTGAGGCGGCCCGTTTTTTCGATTTCTTTTCATAATTTGTCCCTATGGATTTATGAAATTGCATTCGCGTCCATTCGGGGTCGTCCGGGAGTGAATCGGAGCTGAAACGAATGGAACTCGGTTTCCGAATAATCCTCGTAGGGGGTAGTACACGAGGTCTGGAGCAAAAATTGAGGCGGCCCGTTTTTTCGATTTCTTTTCATAATTTGTCCCTATGGATTATGAAATTGCATTCGCGTCCATTCGGGGTCGTCCGGGAGTGAATCGGAGCTGAAACGAATGGAACTCGGTTTCCGAATAATCCTCGTAGGGGGTAGTACACGAGGTCTGGAGCAAAAATTGAGGCGGCCCGTTTTTTCGATTTCATTTCATAATTTGTCCCTATGGATTTATGAAATTGCATTCGCGTCCATTCGGGTCGTCCGGGAGTGAATCGGAGCTGAAACGAATGGAACTCTGTTTCCGAATAATCCTCGTAGGGGTAGTACACGAGGTCTGGAGCAAAAATTGAGGCGGCCCGTTTTTTCGATTTCTTTTCATAATTTGTCCCTATGGATTTATGAAATTGCATTCGCGTCCATTCGGGGTCGTCCGGGAGTGAATCGGAGCTGAAACGAATGGAACTCGGTTTCCGAATAATCCTCGTAGGGGGTAGTACACGAGGTCTGGAGCAAAAATTGAGGCGGCCCGTTTTTTTCGATTTCTTTTCATATTTGTCCCTATGGATTTATGAAATTGCATTCGCGTCAATTCGGGGTCCGTCCGGGAGTGAATCGGAGCTGAAACGAATGGAAACTCGGTTTCCGAATAATCCTCGTAGGGGGTAGTACACGAGGTCTGGAGCAAAAATTGAGGCGGCCATTTTTTTCGATTTCTTTTCATAATTTGTCCCTATGGATTTATGAAATTGCATTCGCGTCCATTCGGGGTCGTCCGGGAGTGAATCGGAGCTGAAACGAATGGAACTCGGTTTCCGAATAATCCTCGTAGGGGGTAGTACACGAGGTCTGGAGCAAAAATTGAGGCGGCCCGTTTTTTCGATTTCTTTTCATAATTTGTCCCTATGGATTTATGAAATTGCATTCGCGTCCATTCGGGGTCGTCCGGGAGTGAATCGGAGCTGAAACGAATGGAACTCGGTTTCCGAATAATCCTCGTAGGGGTAGTACACGAGGTCTGGAGCAAAAATTGAGGCGGCCCGTTTTTTTCGATTTCTTTTCATTATTTGTCCCTATGGATTTATGAAATTGCATTCGCGTCCATTCGGGGTCGTCCGGGAGTGAATCGGAGCTGAAACGAATGGAACTCGGTTTCCGAATAATCCTCGTAGGGGGTAGTACACGAGGTCTGGAGCAAAAATTGAGGCGGCCCGTTTTTTCGATTTCTTTTCATAATTTGTCCCTATGGATTTATGAAATTGCATTCGCGTCCATTCGGGGTCGTCCGGGAGTGAATCGGAGCTGAAACGAATGGAACTCGGTTTCCGAATAATCCTCGTAGGGGGTAGTACACGAGGTCTGGAGCAAAAATTGAGGCGGCCCGTTTTTTCGATTTCTTTTCATAATTTGTCCCTATGGATTTATGAAATTGCATTCGCGTCCATTCGGGGTCGTCCGGGAGTGAATCGGAGCTGAAACGAATGGAACTCGGTTTCCGAATAATCCTCGTAGGGGGTAGTACACGAGGTCTGGAGCAAAAATTGAGGCGGCCCGTTTTTTCGATTTCTTTTCATAATTTGTCCCTATGGATTTATGAAATTGCATTCGCGTCCATTCGGGGTCGTCCGGGAGTGAATCGGAGCTGAAACGAATGGAACTCGGTTTCCGAATAATCCTCGTAGGGGGTAGTACACGAGGTCTGGAGCAAAAATTGAGGCGGCCCGTTTTTTCGATTTCTTTTCATAATTTGTCCCTATGGATTTATGAAATTGCATTCGCGTCCATTCGGGTCGTCCGGGAGTGAATCGGAGCTGAAACGAATGGAACTCGGTTTCCGAATAATCCTCGTAGGGGGTAGTACACGAGGTCTGGAGCAAAAATTGAGGCGGCCCGTTTTTTCGATTTCTTTTCATAATTTGTCCCTATGGATTTATGAAATTGCATTCGCGTCCATTCGGGGTCGTCCGGGAGTGAATCGGAGCTGAAACGAATGGAACTCGGTTTCCGAATAATCCTCGTAGGGGGTAGTACACGAGGTCTGGAGCAAAAATTGAGGCGGCCCGTTTTTTCGATTTCTTTTCATAATTTGTCCCTATGGATTTATGAAATTGCATTCGCGTCCATTCGGGGTCGTCCGGGAGTGAATCGGAGCTGAAACGAATGGAACTCGGTTTCCGAATAATCCTCGTAGGGGGTAGTACACGAGGTCTGGAGCAAAAATTGAGGCGGCCCGTTTTTTCGATTTCTTTTCATAATTTGTCCCTATGGATTTATGAAATTGCATTCGCGTCCATTCGGGGTCGTCCGGGAGTGAATCGGAGCTGAAACGAATGGAACTCGGTTTCCGAATAATCCTCGTAGGGGGTAGTACACGAGGTCTGGAGCAAAAATTGAGGCGGCCCGTTTTTTCGATTTCTTTTCATAATTTGTCCCTATGGATTTATGAAATTGCATTCGCGTCCATTCGGGGTCGTCCGGGAGTGAATCGGAGCTGAAACGAATGGAACTCGGTTTCCGAATAATCCTCGTAGGGGGTAGTACACGAGGTCTGGAGCAAAAATTGAGGCGGCCCGTTTTTTTCGATTTCTTTTCATAATTTGTCCCTATGGATTTATGAAATTGCATTCGCGTCCATTCGGGGTCGTCCGGGAGTGAATCGGAGCTGAAACGAATGGAACTCGGTTTCCGAATAATCCTCGTAGGGGGTAGTACACGAGGTCTGGAGCAAAAATTGAGGCGGCCCGTTTTTTCGATTTCTTTTCATAATTTGTCCCTATGGATTTATGAAATTGCATTCGCGTCCATTCGGGGTCGTCCGGGAGTGAATCGGAGCTGAAACGAATGGAACTCGGTTTCCGAATAATCCTCGTAGGGGGTAGTACACGAGGTCTGGAGCAAAAATTGAGGCGGCCCGTTTTTTTCGATTTCTTTTCATAATTTGTCCCTATGGATTTATGAAATTGCATTCGCGTCCATTCGGGGTCGTCCGGGAGTGAATCGGAGCTGAAACGAATGGAACTCGGTTTCCGAATAATCCTCGTAGGGGGTAGTACACGAGGTCTGGAGCAAAAATTGAGGCGGCCCGTTTTTTCGATTTCTTTTCATAATTTGTCCCTATGGATTTATGAAATTGCATTCGCGTCCATTCGGGGTCGTCCGGGAGTGAATCGGAGCTGAAACGAATGGAACTCGGTTTCCGAATAATCCTCGTAGGGGGTAGTACACGAGGTCTGGAGCAAAAATTGAGGCGGCCCGTTTTTTTCGATTTCTTTTCATAATTTGTCCCTATGGATTTATGAAATTGCATTCGCGTCCATTCGGGGTCGTCCGGGAGTGAATCGGAGCTGAAACGAATGGAACTCGGTTTCCGAATAATCCTCGTAGGGGGTAGTACACGAGGTCTGGAGCAAAAATTGAGGCGGCCCGTTTTTTCGATTTCTTTTCATAATTTGTCCCTATGGATTTATGAAATTGCATTCGCGTCCATTCGGGTCGTCCGGGAGTGAATCGGAGCTGAAACGAATGGAACTCGGTTTCCGAATAATCCTCGTAGGGGGTAGTACACGAGGTCTGGAGCAAAAATTGAGGCGGCCCGTTTTTTCGATTTCTTTTCATAATTTGTCCCTATGGATTTATGAAATTGCATTCGCGTCCATTCGGGGTCGTCCGGGAGTGAATCGGAGCTGAAACGAATGGAACTCGGTTTCCGAATAATCCTCGTAGGGGGTAGTACACGAGGTCTGGAGCAAAAATTGAGGCGGCCCGTTTTTTCGATTTCTTTTCATAATTTGTCCCTATGGATTTATGAAATTGCATTCGCGTCCATTCGGGGTCGTCCGGGAGTGAATCGGAGCTGAAACGAATGGAACTCGGTTTCCGAATAATCCTCGTAGGGGGTAGTACACGAGGTCTGGAGCAAAAATTGAGGCGGCCCGTTTTTTCGATTTCTTTTCATAATTTGTCCCTATGGATTTATGAAATTGCATTCGCGTCCATTCGGGTCGTCCGGGAGTGAATCGGAGCTGAAACGAATGGAACTCGGTTTCCGAATAATCCTCGTAGGGGGTAGTACACGAGGTCTGGAGCAAAAATTGAGGCGGCCCGTTTTTTTATTTCTTTTCATAATTTGTCCCTATGGATTTATGAAATTGCATTCGCGTCCATTCGGGGTCGTCCGGGAGTGAATCGGAGCTGAAACGAATGGAACTCGGTTTCCGAATAATCCTCGTAGGGGGTAGTACACGAGGTCTGGAGCAAAAATTGAGGCGGCCCGTTTTTTCGATTTCTTTTCATAATTTGTCCCTATGGATTTATGAAATTGCATTCGCGTCCATTCGGGGTCGTCCGGGAGTGAATCGGAGCTGAAACGAATGGAACTCGGTTTCCGAATAATCCTCGTAGGGGGTAGTACACGAGGTCTGGAGCAAAAATTGAGGCGGCCCGTTTTTTCGATTTCTTTTCATAATTTGTCCCTATGGATTTATGAAATTGCATTCGCGTCCATTCGGGGTCGTCCGGGAGTGAATCGGAGCTGAAACGAATGGAACTCGGTTTCCGAATAATCCTCGTAGGGGGTAGTACACGAGGTCTGGAGCAAAAATTGAGGCGGCCCGTTTTTTCGATTTCTTTTCATAATTTGTCCCTATGGATTTATGAAATTGCATTCGCGTCCATTCGGGTCGTCCGGGAGTGAATCGGAGCTGAAACGAATGGAACTCGGTTTCCGAATAATCCTCGTAGGGGGTAGTACACGAGGTCTGGAGCAAAAATTGAGGCGGCCCGTTTTTTCGATTTCTTTTCATAATTTGTCCCTATGGATTTATGAAATTGCATTCGCGTCCATTCGGGGTCGTCCGGGAGTGAATCGGAGCTGAAACGAATGGAACTCGGTTTCCGAATAATCCTCGTAGGGGGTAGTACACGAGGTCTGGAGCAAAAATTGAGGCGGCCCGTTTTTTCGATTTCTTTTCATAATTTGTCCCTATGGATTTATGAAATTGCATTCGCGTCCATTCGGGGTCGTCCGGGAGTGAATCGGAGCTGAAACGAATGGAACTCGGTTTCCGAATAATCCTCGTAGGGGGTAGTACACGAGGTCTGGAGCAAAAATTGAGGCGGCCCGTTTTTTTCGATTTCTTTTCATAATTTGTCCCTATGGATTTATGAAATTGCATTCGCGTCCATTCGGGGTCGTCCGGGAGTGAATCGGAGCTGAAACGAATGGAACTCGGTTTCCGAATAATCCTCGTAGGGGGTAGTACACGAGGTCTGGAGCAAAAATTGAGGCGGCCCGTTTTTTCGATTTCTTTTCATAATTTGTCCCTATGGATTTATGAAATTGCATTCGCGTCCATTCGGGGTCGTCCGGGAGTGAATCGGAGCTGAAACGAATGGAACTCGGTTTCCGAATAATCCTCGTAGGGGGTAGTACACGAGGTCTGGAGCAAAATTGAGGCGGCCCGTTTTTTCGATTTCTTTTCATAATTTGTCCCTATGGATTTATGAAATTGCATTCGCGTCCATTCGGGGTCGTCCGGGAGTGAATCGGAGCTGAAACGAATGGAACTCGGTTTCCGAATAATCCTCGTAGGGGGTAGTACACGAGGTCTGGAGCAAAAATTGAGGCGGCCCGTTTTTTCGATTTCTTTTCATAATTTGTCCCTATGGATTTATGAAATTGCATTCGCGTCCATTCGGGGTCGTCCGGGAGTGAATCGGAGCTGAAACGAATGGAACTCGGTTTCCGAATAATCCTCGTAGGGGGTAGTACACGAGGTCTGGAGCAAAAATTGAGGCGGCCCGTTTTTTTCGATTTCTTTTCATAATTTGTCCCTATGGATTTATGAAATTGCATTCGCGTCCATTCGGGGTCGTCCGGGAGTGAATCGGAGCTGAAACGAATGGAACTCGGTTTCCGAATAATCCTCGTAGGGGGTAGTACACGAGGTCTGGAGCAAAAATTGAGGCGGCCCGTTTTTTCGATTTCTTTTCATAATTTGTCCCTATGGATTTATGAAATTGCATTCGCGTCCATTCGGGGTCGTCCGGGAGTGAATCGGAGCTGAAACGAATGGAACTCGGTTTCCGAATAATCCTCGTAGGGGGTAGTACACGAGGTCTGGAGCAAAAATTGAGGCGGCCCGTTTTTTCGATTTCTTTTCATAATTTGTCCCTATGGATTTATGAAATTGCATTCGCGTCCATTCGGGGTCGTCCGGGAGTGAATCGGAGCTGAAACGAATGGAACTCGGTTTCCGAATAATCCTCGTAGGGGGTAGTACACGAGGTCTGGAGCAAAAATTGAGGCGGCCCGTTTTTTCGATTTCTTTTCATAATTTGTCCCTATGGATTTATGAAATTGCATTCGCGTCCATTCGGGGTCGTCCGGGAGTGAATCGGAGCTGAAACGAATGGAACTCGGTTTCCGAATAATCCTCGTAGGGGGTAGTACACGAGGTCTGGAGCAAAATTGAGGCGGCCCGTTTTTTCCATTTCTTTTCATAATTTGTCCCTATGGATTTATGAAATTGCATTCGCGTCCATTCGGGGTCGTCCGGGAGTGAATCGGAGCTGAAACGAATGGAACTCGGTTTCCGAATAATCCTCGTAGGGGGTAGTACACGAGGTCTGGAGCAAAATTGAGGCGGCCCGTTTTTTCCATTTTTTTTCATAATTTGTCCCTATGGATTTATGAAATTGCATTCGCGTCCATTCGGGGTCGTCCGGGAGTGAATCGGAGCTGAAACGAATGGAACTCGGTTTCCGAATAATCCTCGTAGGGGGTAGTACACGAGGTCTGGAGCAAAAATTGAGGCGGCCCGTTTTTTCGATTTCTTTTCATAATTTGTCCCTATGGATTTATGAAATTGCATTCGCGTCCATTCGGGGTCGTCCGGGAGTGAATCGGAGCTGAAACGAATGGAACTCGGTTTCCGAATAATCCTCGTAGGGGGTAGTACACGAGGTCTGGAGCAAAAATTGAGGCGGCCCGTTTTTTCGATTTCTTTTCATAATTTGTCCCTATGGATTTATGAAATTGCATTCGCGTCCATTCGGGGTCGTCCGGGAGTGAATCGGAGCTGAAACGAATGGAACTCGGTTTCCGAATAATCCTCGTAGGGGGTAGTACACGAGGTCTGGAGCAAAAATTGAGGCGGCCCGTTTTTTCGATTTCTTTTCATAATTTGTCCCTATGGATTTATGAAATTGCATTCGCGTCCATTCGGGGTCGTCCGGGAGTGAATCGGAGCTGAAACGAATGGAACTCGGTTTCCGAATAATCCTCGTAGGGGGTAGTACACGAGGTCTGGAGCAAAAATTGAGGCGGCCCGTTTTTTCGATTTCTTTTCATAATTTGTCCCTATGGATTTATGAAATTGCATTCGCGTCCATTCGGGGTCGTCCGGGAGTGAATCGGAGCTGAAACGAATGGAACTCGGTTTCCGAATAATCCTCGTAGGGGGTAGTACACGAGGTCTGGAGCAAAAATTGAGGCGGCCCGTTTTTTCGATTTCTTTTCATAATTTGTCCCTATGGATTTATGAAATTGCATTCGCGTCCATTCGGGGTCGTCCGGGAGTGAATCGGAGCTGAAACGAATGGAACTCGGTTTCCGAATAATCCTCGTAGGGGGTAGTACACGAGGTCTGGAGCAAAAATTGAGGCGGCCCGTTTTTTTCGATTTCTTTTCATAATTTGTCCCTATGGATTTATGAAATTGCATTCGCGTCCATTCGGGGTCGTCCGGGAGTGAATCGGAGCTGAAACGAATGGAACTCGGTTTCCGAATAATCCTCGTAGGGGGTAGTACACGAGGTCTGGAGCAAAAATTGAGGCGGCCCGTTTTTTCGATTTCTTTTCATAATTTGTCCCTATGGATTTATGAAATTGCATTCGCGTCCATTCGGGGTCGTCCGGGAGTGAATCGGAGCTGAAACGAATGGAACTCGGTTTCCGAATAATCCTCGTAGGGGGTAGTACACGAGGTCTGGAGCAAAAATTGAGGCGGCCCGTTTTTTCGATTTCTTTTCATAATTTGTCCCTATGGATTTATGAAATTGCATTCGCGTCCATTCGGGGTCGTCCGGGAGTGAATCGGAGCTGAAACGAATGGAACTCGGTTTCCGAATAATCCTCGTAGGGGGTAGTACACGAGGTCTGGAGCAAAAATTGAGGCGGCCCGTTTTTTCGATTTCTTTCATAATTTGTCCCTATGGATTTATGAAATTGCATTCGCGTCCATTCGGGTCGTCCGGGAGTGAATCGGAGCTGAAACGAATGGAACTCGGTTTCCGAATAATCCTCGTAGGGGGTAGTACACGAGGTCTGGAGCAAAAATTGAGGCGGCCCGTTTTTTCGATTTCTTTTCATAATTTGTCCCTATGGATTTATGAAATTGCATTCGCGTCCATTCGGGGTCGTCCGGGAGTGAATCGGAGCTGAAACGAATGGAACTCGGTTTCCGAATAATCCTCGTAGGGGGTAGTACACGAGGTCTGGAGCAAAAATTGAGGCGGCCCGTTTTTTCGATTTCTTTTCATAATTTGTCCCTATGGATTTATGAAATTGCATTCGCGTCCATTCGGGGTCGTCCGGGAGTGAATCGGAGCTGAAACGAATGGAACTCGGTTTCCGAATAATCCTCGTAGGGGGTAGTACACGAGGTCTGGAGCAAAAATTGAGGCGGCCCGTTTTTTCGATTTCTTTTCATAATTTGTCCCTATGGATTTATGAAATTGCATTCGCGTCCATTCGGGGTCGTCCGGGAGTGAATCGGAGCTGAAACGAATGGAACTCGGTTTCCGAATAATCCTCGTAGGGGGTAGTACACGAGGTCTGGAGCAAAAATTGAGGCGGCCCGTTTTTTCGATTTCTTTTCATAATTTGTCCCTATGGATTTATGAAATTGCATTCGCGTCCATTCGGGGTCGTCCGGGAGTGAATCGGAGCTGAAACGAATGGAACTCGGTTTCCGAATAATCCTCGTAGGGGGTAGTACACGAGGTCTGGAGCAAAAATTGAGGCGGCCCGTTTTTTCGATTTCTTTCATAATTTGTCCCTATGGATTTATGAAATTGCATTCGCGTCCATTCGGGGTCGTCCGGGAGTGAATCGGAGCTGAAACGAATGGAACTCGGTTTCCGAATAATCCTCGTAGGGGGTAGTACACGAGGTCTGGAGCAAAAATTGAGGCGGCCCGTTTTTTCGATTTCTTTTCATAATTTGTCCCTATGGATTTATGAAATTGCATTCGCGTCCATTCGGGGTCGTCCGGGAGTGAATCGGAGCTGAAACGAATGGAACTCGGTTTCCGAATAATCCTCGTAGGGGGTAGTACACGAGGTCTGGAGCAAAAATTGAGGCGGCCCGTTTTTTCGATTTCTTTTCATAATTTGTCCCTATGGATTTATGAAATTGCATTCGCGTCCATTCGGGGTCGTCCGGGAGTGAATCGGAGCTGAAACGAATGGAACTCGGTTTCCGAATAATCCTCGTAGGGGGTAGTACACGAGGTCTGGAGCAAAAATTGAGGCGGCCCGTTTTTTCGATTTCATTTTCATAATTTGTCCCTATGGATTTATGAAATTGCATTCGCGTCCATTCGGGGTCGTCCGGGAGTGAATCGGAGCTGAAACGAATGGAACTCGGTTTCCGAATAATCCTCGTAGGGGGTAGTACACGAGGTCTGGAGCAAAAATTGAGGCGGCCCGTTTTTTCGATTTCTTTTCATAATTTGTCCCTATGGATTTATGAAATTGCATTCGCGTCCATTCGGGGCGTCCGGGAGTGAATCGGAGCTGAAACGAATGGAACTCGGTTTCCGAATAATCCTCGTAGGGGGTAGTACACGAGGTCTGGAGCAAAAATTGAGGCGGCCCGTTTTTTCGATTTCTTTTCATAATTTGTCCCTATGGATTTATGAAATTGCATTCGCGTCCATTCGGGTCGTCCGGGAGTGAATCGGAGCTGAAACGAATGGAACTCGGTTTCCGAATAATCCTCGTAGGGGGTAGTACACGAGGTCTGGAGCAAAAATTGAGGCGGCCCGTTTTTTCGATTTCTTTTCATAATTTGTCCCTATGGATTTATGAAATTGCATTCGCGTCCATTCGGGGTCGTCCGGGAGTGAATCGGAGCTGAAACGAATGGAACTCGGTTTCCGAATAATCCTCGTAGGGGGTAGTACACGAGGTCTGGAGCAAAAATTGAGGCGGCCCGTTTTTTCGATTTCTTTTCATAATTTGTCCCTATGGATTTATGAAATTGCATTCGCGTCCATTCGGGTCGTCCGGGAGTGAATCGGAGCTGAAACGAATGGAACTCGGTTTCCGAATAATCCTCGTAGGGGGTAGTACACGAGGTCTGGAGCAAAAATTGAGGCGGCCCGTTTTTTCGATTTCTTTTCATAATTTGTCCCTATGGATTTATGAAATTGCATTCGCGTCCATTCGGGGTCGTCCGGGAGTGAATCGGAGCTGAAACGAATGGAACTCGGTTTCCGAATAATCCTCGTAGGGGGTAGTACACGAGGTCTGGAGCAAAAATTGAGGCGGCCCGTTTTTTCGATTTCTTTTCATAATTTGTCCCTATGGATTTATGAAATTGCATTCGCGTCCATTCGGGGTCGTCCGGGAGTGAATCGGAGCTGAAACGAATGGAACTCGGTTTCCGAATAATCCTCGTAGGGGGTAGTACACGAGGTCTGGAGCAAAAATTGAGGCGGCCCGTTTTTTCGATTTCTTTTCATAATTTGTCCCTATGGATTTATGAAATTGCATTCGCGTCCATTCGGGGTCGTCCGGGAGTGAATCGGAGCTGAAACGAATGGAACTCGGTTTCCGAATAATCCTCGTAGGGGGTAGTACACGAGGTCTGGAGCAAAAATTGAGGCGGCCCGTTTTTTCGATTTCTTTTCATAATTTGTCCCTATGTATTTATGATATTGCATTCGCGTCCATTCGGGTCGTCCGGGAGTGAAACGGAGCTGAACGAATGGAACTCGGTTTCCGAATAATCCTCGTAGGGGGTAGTACACGAGGTCTGGAGCAAAAATTGAGGCGGCCCGTTTTTTCGATTTCTTTTCATAATTTGTCCCTATGGATTTATGAAATTGCATTCGCGTCCATTCGGGGTCGTCCGGGAGTGAATCGGAGCTGAAACGAATGGAACTCGGTTTCCGAATAATCCTCGTAGGGGGTAGTACACGAGGTCTGGAGCAAAAATTGAGGCGGCCCGTTTTTTTCGATTTCATTTTCATAATTTGTCCCTATGGATTTATGAAATTGCATTCGCGTCCATTCGGGTCGTCCGGGAGTGAATCGGAGCTGAAACGAATGGAACTCTGTTTCCGAATAATCCTCGTAGGGGGTAGTACACGAGGTCTGGAGCAAAAATTGAGGCGGCCCGTTTTTTCGATTTCTTTTCATAATTTGTCCCTATGGATTTATGAAATTGCATTCGCGTCCATTCGGGTCGTCCGGGAGTGAATCGGAGCTGAAACGAATGGAACTCGGTTTCCGAATAATCCTCGTAGGGGGTAGTACACGAGGTCTGGAGCAAAATTGAGGCGGCCCGTTTTTTCGATTTCTTTTCATAATTTGTCCCTATGGATTTATGAAATTGCATTCGCGTCCATTCGGGGTCGTCCGGGAGTGAATCGGAGCTGAAACGAATGGAACTCGGTTTCCGAATAATCCTCGTAGGGGGTAGTACACGAGGTCTGGAGCAAAAATTGAGGCGGCCCGTTTTTTCGATTTCTTTTCATAATTTGTCCCTATGGATTTATGAAATTGCATTCGCGTCCATTCGGGTCGTCCGGGAGTGAATCGGAGCTGAAACGAATGGAACTCGGTTTCCGAATAATCCTCGTAGGGGGTAGTACACGAGGTCTGGAGCAAAAATTGAGGCGGCCCGTTTTTTCGATTTCTTTTCATAATTTGTCCCTATGGATTTATGAAATTGCATTCGCGTCCATTCGGGGTCGTCCGGGAGTGAATCGGAGCTGAAACGAATGGAACTCGGTTTCCGAATAATCCTCGTAGGGGGTAGTACACGAGGTCTGGAGCAAAAATTGAGGCGGCCCTTTTTTTCGATTTCATTTCATAATTTGTCCCTATGGATTTATGAAATTGCATTCGCGTCCATTCGGGGTCGTCCGGGAGTGAATCGGAGCTGAACGAATGGAACTCGGTTTCCGAATAATCCTCGTAGGGGTAGTACACGAGGTCTGGAGCAAAAATTGAGGCGGCCCGTTTTTTCGATTTCTTTTCATAATTTGTCCCTATGGATTTATGAAATTGCATTCGCGTCCATTCGGGTCGTCCGGGAGTGAATCGGAGCTGAAACGAATGGAACTCTGTTTCCGAATAATCCTCGTAGGGGGTAGTACACGAGGTCTGGAGCAAAAATTGAGGCGGCCCGTTTTTTCGATTTCTTTTCATAATTTGTCCCTATGGATTTATGAAATTGCATTCGCGTCCATTCGGGGCCGTCCGGGAGTGAATCGGAGCTGAAACGAATGGAACTCGGTTTCCGAATAATCCTCGTAGGGGGTAGTACACGAGGTCTGGAGCAAAAATTGAGGCGGCCCGTTTTTTTCGATTTCTTTTCATAATTTGTCCCTATGGATTTATGAAATTGCATTCGCGTCCATTCGGGTCGTCCGGGAGTGAATCGGAGCTGAAACGAATGGAACTCGGTTTCCGAATAATCCTCGTAGGGGGTAGTACACGAGGTCTGGAGCAAAATTGAGGCGGCCCGTTTTTTCGATTTCATTTCATAATTTGTCCCTATGGATTTATGAAATTGCATTCGCGTCCATTCGGGTCGTCCGGGAGTGAATCGGAGCTGAAACGAATGGAACTCGGTTTCCGAATAATCCTCGTAGGGGGTAGTACACGAGGTCTGGAGCAAAAATTGAGGCGGCCCGTTTTTTCGATTTCTTTTCATAATTTGTCCCTATGGATTTATGAAATTGCATTCGCGTCCATTCGGGTCGTCCGGGAGTGAATCGGAGCTGAAACGAATGGAACTCGGTTTCCGAATAATCCTCGTAGGGGGTAGTACACGAGGTCTGGAGCAAAATTGAGGCGGCCCGTTTTTTCGATTTCTTTTCATAATTTGTCCCTATGGATTTATGAAATTGCATTCGCGTCCATTCGGGGTCGTCCGGGAGTGAATCGGAGCTGAAACGAATGGAACTCGGTTTCCGAATAATCCTCGTAGGGGGTAGTACACGAGGTCTGGAGCAAAAATTGAGGCGGCCCGTTTTTTTCGATTTCTTTCATAATTTGTCCCTATGGATTTATGAAATTGCATTCGCGTCCATTCGGGGTCGTCCGGGAGTGAATCGGAGCTGAAACGAATGGAACTCGGTTTCCGAATAATCCTCGTAGGGGGTAGTACACGAGGTCTGGAGCAAAAATTGAGGCGGCCCGTTTTTTCGATTTCTTTTCATAATTTGTCCCTATGGATTTATGAAATTGCATTCGCGTCCATTCGGGGTCGTCCGGGAGTGAATCGGAGCTGAAACGAATGGAACTCGGTTTCCGAATAATCCTCGTAGGGGGTAGTACACGAGGTCTGGAGCAAAAATTGAGGCGGCCCGTTTTTTCGATTTCTTTTCATAATTTGTCCCTATGGATTTATGAAATTGCATTCGCGTCCATTCGGGGTCGTCCGGGAGTGAATCGGAGCTGAAACGAATGGAACTCGGTTTCCGAATAATCCTCGTAGGGGGTAGTACACGAGGTCTGGAGCAAAAATTGAGGCGGCCCGTTTTTTTCGATTTCATTTTCATAATTTGTCCCTATGGATTTATGAAATTGCATTCGCGTCAATTCGGGGCCGTCCGGGAGTGAATCGGAGCTGAAACGAATGGAACTCGATTTCCGAATAATCCTCGTAGGGGGTAGTACACGAGGTCTGGAGCAAAAATTGAGGCGGCCCGTTTTTTCGATTTCTTTTCATAATTTGTCCCTATGGATTTATGAAATTGCATTTCGCGTCCATTCGGTGTCGTCCGGGAGTCAGGAATCGTAGCTGAAACGGACTGGAAATCGATTTCCGAATAATCCTGTAGGGGTAGTACACGAGGTCTGGAGCAAAAAATGAGGGCGGCCCGTTTTTTTCGATTTCTTCATAATATGTCCTATGGATTTATGAAATTGCATTTCGCATCCTCGGGTGTAAGGAGAGTGAATCGGAAAGCTGTGAAAACGAATGGAAACTCTGTTTCAGATAAATCCTCGTAGGGGTAGTACACGAGGCCTGGAGAAAACATTGAGGCGGCCCCTTTTTTTTTATTTCTTTATAATTGGTCCCTATGGATTATGAAATGCATTGCGTCCATTCGGGTCGTCCGGGAGTGAATCGGAGATGAACGAATGGAACCGGTTTCCGAATAATCATCGTAGGGGGAGTGAATCGGAGCTGAAAACGAATGAAACTCGGTTTCCGAATAATCCTCGTAGGGGGTAGTACACGAGGTCTGGAGCAAAATTGAGGCGGCCCGTTTTTTTCGATTTTCTTTTCATAATTTGTCCCTTATGGCTTTATGAAATTGCATTCGCGTCCATTCGGGGTGTCCGGGAGTGAATCGGAGCTGAACGAATGGAACTCGATTTCGAATAATCCTCGTAGGGGGTAGTACACGAGGTCTGGAGCAAAAAAATTTAGGGCGGCCCGGTTTTTTCGGATTCATTTCATAATTTGTCCCCTATGGATTTATGAAATTGCATTCGCGTCCTCCATCGGGTCCGTCCGGTTGATGTGACTCGGTAGCTGAACGAATGGAACCTGATTTCCGAATAATCCTCGTCGGGGGGTGTCACGAGGTCTGGAAGCAAAAATTAAGGCGGCCCGTTTTTTCCGATTCATTTCATAATGTTGTCCCTATGGATTTATGAAATTGCATATTCGCGGTCCATTCGGGTTCGGTCCGGAGTGAATCGGAGCTGAAACGAATGAACTCGGTTTCCGAATAATCCTCGTAGGGGGTAGTACACGAGGTCTGGAGCAAAAATTGAGGCGGCCCTTTTCGATTTCTTTTCATAATTTGTCCCTATGGATTTATGAAATTGCATTCGCGTCCATTCGGGGTCGTCCGGGAGTGACTCGGAGCTGAAACGAATGGAACTCGGTTTCCGAATAATCCTCGTAGGGGGTAGTACACGAGGTCTGGAGCAAAAATTGAGGCGGCCCGTTTTTTCGATTTCTTTTCATAATTTGTCCCTATGGATTTATGAAATTGCATTCGCGTCCATTCGGGGTCGTCGGAGTGAATCGGAGCTGAAACGAATGAACTCGGTTTCCGAATAATCCTCGTAGGGGGTAGTACACGAGGTTGGAGCAAAAATTGAGGCGGCCCTTTTTTCGATTTCTTTCATAATTTGTCCCTATGGATTTATGAAATTGCATTCGCGTCCATTCGGGGTCGTCCGGGAGTGAATCGGAGCTGAAACGAATGGAACTCGGTTTCCGAATAATCCTCGTAGGGGGTAGTACACGAGGTCTGGAGCAAAAATTGAGCGGCCCGTTTTTCGATTTTTTTCATAATTTGTCCCTATGGATTATGAAATTGCATTCGCGTCCATTCGGGTCGTCCGGAGTGAATCGGAGCTGAAACGAATGAACTCGGTTTCCGAATAATCCTCGTAGGGGTAGTACACGAGGTTGGAGAAAAATTGAGGCGGCCGTTTTTTTCGATTTCTTTTCATAATTTGTCCCTATGGATTTATGAAATTGCATTCGCGTCCATTCGGGGTCGTCCGGGAGTGAATCGGAGCTGAAACGAATGGAACTCGGTTTCCGAATAATCCTCGTAGGGGGTAGTACAGGTCTGGAGCAAAAATTGAGGCGGCCTTTTTTCGATTTTTTTCATAATTTGTCCCTATGGATTTATGAAATTGCATTCGCGTCCATTCGGGGTCGTCCGGAGTGAACTCGGAGCTGAAACGAATGGAAATCTGTTTCGAATAATCCTCTAGGGGGTAGTACACGGAGGTCTGGAGAAAAAATTGAGGCGGCCGTGGTTTTCGATTTCTTTTCATAATTTGTCCTATGGATTTATGAATTGGCATTCGCGTCAATTCGGGGCGTCGGAGTGAATCGGAGCTGAAACGAATGGAACTCGTTTCCGAATAATCTCGTAGGGGGTAGTACACGAGGTCTGGAGCAAAATTGAGGCGGCCCGTTTTTTCGATTTCTTTTCTAATTTGTCCCTATGGTTTATGAAATTGCATTCGCGTCCATTCGGGGTCAGTCCGGGAGTGAATCGGAGTGAAACGAATGGAACTCGGTTTCCGAATAATCCCTGTAGGGGGTGTACACGAGGTCTGGAGCAAAAATTGCAGGCGGCACCTTGTTTTCGATTATTTTCATAAGTTGTCCCTATGGGATTTATGAAATTGCATTCGCGTCCATTAGGTGTCCGTCCGGGAAGTGAATCGGAGCTGAAACGAATGGAACTCGGTTTCCGAATAATCCTCGTAGGGGGTAGTACACGGGTCTGGAGCAAAAATTGAGGCGGCCCGTTTTTTCGATTTCTTTTCATAATTTGTCCCTATGGATTTATGAAATTGCATTCGAGTCCATTCGGGGTCGTGCGGGAGTGAATCGGAGCTGAAACGAATGGAACTCGGTTTCCGAATAATCCTCGTAGGGGGTAGTACACGAGGTCTGGAGCAAAAATTGAGGCGGCCTTTTTTCGATTTTTTTCATAATTTGTCCTATGGATTTATGAAATTGCATTGCGTCCATTCGGGGTCGTCCGGGAGTGAATCGGAGCTGAAACTAATGGAACTCGGTTTCCGAATAATCCTCGTAGGGGGTAGTACACATAGTTTATCCCTATGGATTTATGAAATTGCATTCGCGTCATTCGGGGTCGTCGGAAGCGAATCGGAGCTGAAACGATTGAAACTCGTTTTCCGAATAATCCTCATAG
>NW_027419742.1:0-2269 GCF_009905375.1 Apium graveolens | reverse complement strand
CCTTTGAGTTTTCATCGAAAACTCCATTTTCCAAATCTTCTCTGTTTCTCGTCCGAATCCCGCGAAATATGGTTCGGTTCAAATTAAAACATCAATATGGATTAAATTATGTGAAAATATCAATAATTCATCCGAATCAGTATCGGAGAAAAAACCGTGTTACTAACCCCTTTGAGTTTTCACCGAAAAATCCATTTCAGCCAAATCTCCTTGGTTTCTCGTCCGAATTCCGCGAAAATAGGGCTTCGGTTCAAATTAAAATATCAAGAGGGGATTAAAGTATGTGAAAATATCCAAAATGCAATCCTGACTCAGTATCGGAGAAAAACCGTGTACCAATCCCTTTGAGTTTTCACCGAAAACTCCATTTCAGCCAAATCTACTCGGTTTCTCGTCCGAATCCCGCGAAATATGGCTCGGTTCAAAGTAAAACATCAATATGGGTTAAATTATGTGAAAATATCATAATGCATCCCGACTCAGTATCGGAGAAAAAAACCGTGTACTAACCCCTTTGAGTTTTCACCGAAACTCCATTTCAGCCAATTCTCCTCGGTTCTCGTCCGAATCCGCGAAATATGGCTCGGTTCAAATTAAAACATCAATATGGATTAATTATGTGAAAATATCCATAATGCATCCCGACTAACTATCGGAGGAAAAAAACCGTGTTCTAACCCCTTTGAGTTTTCACCGAAAACTCCATTTAGCCAAATCTACTCGGTTTTTCGTCTGAATCCCGCGAAATATGGCTCGGTTCAAATTAAAACATCAATATGGATTAAAGTATGTGAAAATATCCAAAATGTATCCCGACTCAGTATCGGAGAAAAAACCTGTGCACAAACCCCTTTGAGATTTCACCGAAAAACTCCATTTCAGCCAAATCTACTCGGTTTTCTCGTCCGAATCCCGCGAAATATGGCTCGATTCAAATTTAAAACAATAATATGGATTAAATTATATGAAAATATCCATAATGCATCCCGACTCAGTATCGGAGAAAAAAACCGTGTACTAACCCCTTTGAGTTTTCACCGAAAACTCCATTTCAGCCAAATCTCCTCTGTTTCTCGTCCAAATTCCGTGAATATGGCTCGGTTCAAATTAAAATATCAATATGGATTAAAGTATGTGAAAATATCCATAATGCATCCCGACTCAGTATCGGAGAAAAAACCGTGTACTAACCCCTTTGAGTTTTCATCGAAAACTCCATTTCAGCCAAATCTTCTCGGTTTCTCGTCCGAATCCCGCGAAAAATGGCTCGGTTCAAATTAAAACATCAATATGGATTAAATTATGTGAAAATATCAATAATCATCCCGACTCAGTATCGGAGAAAAAACCGTGTACTACCCCCTTTGAGTTTTCACCGAAAATCCATTTCAGCCAAATCTCCTTGGTTTCTCGTCCGAATTCCGCGAAATATGCTCGGTTCAAATTAAAATATCAATATGGATTAAAGTATGTGAAAATATCCAAAATGCATCCTGACTCAGTATCGGAGAAAAAACCGTGTACCAATCCCTTTGAGTTTTCACCGAAAACTCCATTTCAGCCAAATCTACTCGGTTTCTCGTCCGAATCCCCGCGAATATGGCTCGGTTCAAATTAAAACATCAATATGGGTTAAATTATGTGAAAATATCCATAATGCATCCCGACTCAGTATCGGAGAAAAAACCGTGTACTAACCCCTTTGAGTTTTCACCGAAAACTCCATTTCAGCCAATTCTCCTCGGTTTCTCGTCCGAATCCGCGAAATATGGCTCGGTTCAATTAAAACATCAATATGGATTAAATTATGTGAAAATATCCATAATGCATCCCGACCTAACTATCGGAGGAAAAAAACCGTGTTCTAACCCCTTTGAGTTTTCACCGAAAACTCCATTTTAGTCCAAATCTACTCGGTTTTTCGTTGAATCCCGCGAACTATGGCTCGGTTCAAATTAAACATCAATATGGATTAAAGTATGTGAAAATATCCACAATGTATCCCGACTCAGTATCGGAAAAAAACCGTGCACAAACCCTTTGAGATTTCACCGAAAACTCCATTTCAGCCAATCCTACTCGGTTTCTCGTCCGATCCCGCGAAATATGGCTCGATTCAAATTAAAACAATAATATGGATTAAATTATATGAAAATATCCATAATGCATCCCGACTCAGTATCGAGAAAAACCGTGTACTAACCCCTTTGAGTTTTCACGAAAACTCCATTTCAGCCAAATCTCCTCTGTTTCTCGTCCAAATTCCGTG